>NC_089761.1:70458164-70758164 GCF_040412425.1 Macrobrachium rosenbergii
CCAACCTTAAAGCAGGAAAGGAGAACAGTTTCATAGCTGCATTACGCTAATCTTTACAGCCCCTGGCAAGATAATATTCACACCTATAAACGCGGTGCGAATATTGACAACAGCAAAATGAGCGAAGAAAACGTCGACTTTGTCTCCTATCTTTCTGCTTTGCTACAACCTTTACTTTTACTTTATTTGCAAACGATGCCACACTGCTCAATAACAAACTGAAAGTTTACTTTAGGAGCAAAGTGCAATTTAGAATATACACCAAAAGGGTGAACTTGTTTGAAATTAATTGATTACCCAAATATTTCACAAATACCCATTCTTTTTCGGACAAAAATTTCACTGGGGTAATAAGGCTCTAGAAGGGAATACACAAAGAATACTCTGAAATTACAAAATAACAACAACAAAATAAAACATACAAGGCAGAGTTTAAAGGGAAACAAATGTAAACCCACTGATTCCTTAATGCTATCCTTGAATTACAGGCAAGCTATTAGTTGTGCCTTGAAGAGGCAGCATTCGTGACAATACATTGTAGGTATTAAATAATATCCCTTTACCAAAATTGTAATAATAGAATTCAATTCTTCTTTTCAATTCGACCTCCCACGGTTCATGGCTCGACGAGCCTAACTAATATTTCCCATTTAACGCTAATCTGAAGGGACAAGAACTTGACAGCTGTGAGGCAAGGAAATTATTCATGGTTTTAATTCGCCAACTTAAACGACGCTAAATGACGTTCGCAGCTTACAACCTCGGTGTGTTATAAATAGACTACTCGACGTATGAATGGGAGGAATAAACACATGAAGGGGGAAAATGGACAAGGCTAACATTCTCCACAGGGATAACTCAAAAGGGAAAAAATGTAAAAAATCAAAAGAAAGGAACTGCACGGAATAACAAACGAAGGACATTACTTCATACTAAAGGGCAGGCCACACCGCCGGTGATTAAAAGGGCATCGTTAAAACTCGTAAGGGCAGGAGTCTTGTGACTCGAGATTCGTTAAAAAATAGAGAAAAGATTAAATGCAAAAGTGAATACCACATACGTAGAAAACAAAAAGGCTAACAGAGGAGGTATTTATATTTACTTTTATCTAACTTCCGCTGCCAACAGACGACAGTCAGAGTTAACTCTCGCCAAGGGCGGGGAAAAGAAAACCAAAGGGCACACCCTTCAGGAAGAGTTGACACGCCTGCCTTGTGCCAAAGGACTAGCGTATGGCGTGCTACTCCCACTCTGTCTCTCTTACTGCTTCAAAATAAAATGATTTATTTATCAACGGGATGATATCTCATATATTAACTGCCGCTATGGTAAGTAAGGGAAAGTGTGAAGGAAAGATCGATAGAGAAGTAGATGAGGGATATAAATTCAAAGGAAAGGAAGAGGATATGGAAGGCCTTGGCATCCTCTCCTGGATGAAAGGTGCCAAGACGCTCAAAGATTTATAAGATGGGGGCCCTATGCCAAGTTTGCACAGGGGCCAGAAGAGCCGGGCTCCTTGTGGATCATTTCCAAGGCGACGCCCACACTATGGTAACCCCACGCTAACCTCTCCTTGGACCGTTGTCCTTGGCCGGGAATCGGAGGGCCCGCAGGCCAAAAGGGCGGCAGGGGCTATCTGGGCAGCTGCCGCGACTAACCGACCCAGGAATTTTGTTCGCCATCTCGACAATCGCGCAGTTCGCAGAGAGTTCATCGCCCAGGAAGGCAGGCAGAATCATGATCAAGGAGGGAACTGGCGGGCGGCGGCGTAGAGAGAGGACGCCGGAGGGGGCGGGGTCGACTTTCATGCAGGGTGACCAGCTCAGGCACTGACATTGGCACTGGCACTGGCGCTGGTGGACATGTGGTGGTGGTCTCGCCTGTCTGGACGGACGGAGATCGGCACTGCTCAGCCGCCAAGGCACTGGCAGAGGAGTTGAAGGCCGAGATTCTCCTGAAGGGAGATCTGGCTGAGGCCTCGGCACTGGCACTGATGTATCGTGCCGGGCACTGGACTCGGATTTGGATGATTTATTGGGGAATGGGGACCCCGTAATGGTTGTGGCTGCAAAGGGGACGCAGTGTCTTGGCCCAGGAGGACGCCATAGCCTGAATGTGTTTGCCATTTACAGACGTAAGGGTCCTGGTTTCTCTGTGGGGTCAGACCTCAGTTGGACCCTGTAGGGAGTATTCATCTTAAACTCGTTATGCCCTCAATGGTGACGAGCTTGCGCGGGTCAATTATAGCTCCATAGGGGAACTTTGTCCCTCCCATGAGGGAAATTTGCGCCAGAGTCACAAATGCCTTGACCTGGCGTGTTGAGTATTTTACTCGAGGAGGTGCCACATAGATGGGACCTCGGCAGGAGGGCCTAAGGACTCAGGATTCGCACGCTTGTGGGCGACGGGGCGTGGAGTTCCTGCCTTAGTTATTTCTAGGAATTTTGCCCATGAGGAAGGGTAGTGGCTATAAACCTTGCACGCTGCAAAAGGTTTGGTTGAAATTCTCGCACTGCCCCAGAGAGCAGGCGACTTATTAGGGGCTGTCCGGGAGAGAGAGACGTGGGTGGTTTGGCTGCGCATTGCTCTTTGGCATGCCCGATTCTTTACAACGAACCCGCACACAACAGGTTACCGATTGCCCATTCTTCGCGGAGGGGCACCCGATAGGTATGGGTGGCGTAATTTTGCACAGCTCTCCTGGGTGATGGGTGTCCCATAGATCCGCTTATTCGGCAGCAATCAGCTAAGGTGGGGGCTCTTCGGGCGACATGTACGGGCGAGGGCCGAGGTGCGGTAGAGAAGTTCTATCTGTATTTGTTCGATGGCATCGTTGAGGGTCGTAATCCCACTTAGGACTCGAACCATTTGCACGTGGCATCGCCGACTGGTAGGCCCAGTCTGCCCAGGTTTGATTGGCCTCTTCAGCCCGCGCCAGCTTCCTCCAGCTTTCAGGGGTTATCTCAAGACGCCTTGGCAATAGTCTGGCTGCATTTAATTTCAATTTTCTTCCTGCTCCTCCGGCGGAGGGCTGTTACCCAAAGGGAAATTTTAGTTGTTAATAAGTCTCAGGCTCTCTAACTACACGGAAGACAAGAACTCAGACTACAGTGACGCTGATTTTAACCACACAGCCAACAAGTGAGATATAAGTGGATACCGACTCCCACCTACAAATCCCCGTCTAACTCAGGTATTTGTATTTAGAAACGACATCAACCCACCTCTGCCATGCTAACCATGTAGTGCGTTTGTTGCACGCAGCCATATTATAATGAATTTTTATCACACCACCGTGATTCATATACAAGCATTAAGCTGCAAACGTCCTTTTAATATCCAATTTGCTCTACCTTGGAAATAATATATTTTCATATATGTTACCCGAAGGGTAATTTTTTAGTTGATAATAAGTTCGTTGTCTCGTGGGCTCAAACCACGGAAGACAAGAATTCAGGACTACAATGACGCGATTTTAACCACACAGCCAACAAGTGAGGTATAAGTAGATACCGACTCCCACCTACAAATCCCCGTTGAACTGAGGTATTTGTATTTAGAATCGATATCAACCCACCTCTGCCATGCTAATCATGCAGTACGTTTGTCGCACGCAGCCATATTATGAATGAATTTTTATCACACCACCATGATTCATATACAAGCATTAAGCTGCAAACATCCTTTAATATCCAATTCGCTCTACCTTAGAAATAATGTATTTTCATATATGTTACCTGAAGGGAAATTTTTTAGTTAATAATAAGTTCGTCGTCTTGTGGGCTCGAACCATGGAGGACAAGAACTCAGGACTACAGTGATGCGATTTTAACCACATGGCCAACAAGTGAGGTATAAGTAGATACCAACTCCCACCTACAAATCCCTGTCGAACTGGGGTAATTGTATTTAGAATTGATTTCAACCCACCTCTGCCATGCTAACCATGTAGTGTGTTTATTGCACTCAGCCATATTATGAATGAATTTTTATCACATCACCTTGATTCATGTGTGGTGGGTAGAGCAATTGCGTTAGGTCTACCCACCACACATTATCGAGAAGGCTATTACCAAAGCAAATAAAATATACTACAAAGGTCCCACTCACAACAGACAAATAGATTTTAACAACAAAATAAAGTTTCCGTATGACAGAAACATCCAAAAAGCCACAGAACAACTCAGGTCTAACAATCCTTTTATCTTCCATTATCCCAAATCCATCGGGAGCTCGCTCATTAACATATACTTAAATAAAAAAGGGGAAGAAGCCGGAGTTTACCAGATTCCGTGTAGCAATTGTAATGAGAGGCCATTCCATAAATTGGAGTGGGGCAGAGCTGGTTTTCAAAAGTAGCTGTCTGTACAAAAGAAAGATGCTGGAATCTGCCATCATCAATCAAACCAACAATATGAGCTTGTCAGGAGGACATTGGAAAGCGGATGAAATTGACGGGTTAATCCTTAAACCTCTTCTCAAACAGGTGCTCCAGGAAACATGACCGCCAGACGAATCGCAAAACAGGAGTTAATGAGGCCAAAAACCATTAGGGAATTGTTTCCCCTCCTTCTTGGGAAATGGTCACCTGCATACCATCTGAGATTTAATGCCACACCTACATATGCTTTGTATATATACTTCTGTATCATTTCATCTGTCCATATTTTACCAGTTAACAGGAGCACAGAAGGAAGTGCTCGAAATATGTGGTTGCAATGTTCAAATAGTTTTTTATACACTGTGGTATTACAGTAAAAGACATTCATGTGTGTGTGTGTGTGTGTGTATATATATATATATTATATATATACACAGGTTGACTCATCGCTAATCCGGCAATCAGTAGTCCGAACAATCAGTAATCTGGCACAAATTTACGGCTACAGTAATTTCTGTTTCGCACTAATTTTCAAATTTCGGTCGCTGCGCTAACTCGCCGCAAGGCCGCCGATTTGGTGGCGCAGTGTGTGCCTCAACAAACTCGAGGTGTTTGTAAACACACGCATGCTTTTGCTTTTCCATTTTTACATTTATTATTGTCTTTTGGCCTACGCTATGGTATATCGTATATAGGCTACATATAATGTGGCCTAGCCTACATTATACTAACTCTATTCACATATTAACAGTATGATACAAATATCAACATAACGAATGTGCATCTTTTTTCATGGATCTTTTAAAAAAGTTATGCTTACTACATTGTATCCAGTGCGTATATTCTCATATTGCTTTTTATTATAAATTGCGATCAATGTTTTGTTTTTGGAATCGATAACGCTGTGTTTATTTCACGCATTTAACTCAGTTCAGAGAGCTTTTCTTGCTTCTAGTAAGCGTAAATGAATAGATACTTTTTATTTGGAACAAGGATATTTTTCGTTATACTTAAATGTTTTTAAATCGAAATATAACTTAAATCACGTTTCGTTGTGAAATTAATTTAGCTATTTTTTTCGTTAATATGTTTTGTTTGGGAATCGCGCTGGCCATTTTGGGTGTTTTTGTTTTTTTGTAAGAAAAATCAAGATTCGTTCGCTATTTTCTCTTGATTTCATCATAATATGAGCTTTACCTATTTATCTTTTATGTCGTGAAAACAGCAGTAATTTGTATTCTTTCATGCCCAGTAGTTTTGATTAAAATACATTCTCTCCAATTTTATTTACAGTCAAGTTTCATCCATGTTGCCGATGCACGATAATTTATAGTCATTAGCAGCTTGAACATTGTTTTCTCAGCTTCAGCTACAAATTGCAGCATAAAGTTACTGCAGCAGTATATTTCCTTGCCGATCTTTTCTCCAAAGCGAATGAGGGTATAGTGTAAAAATATATCAGTCCTATTGTACTGTATTTAACGTCATTTGTAACATAACTACAATAATTGTTTAACCGTCACGATGGTTGAAATACAAGCATAACTGTTGTTATCCGGCGATTATTAGCAAAACAACAGTTTCCGTTCGTTGTTTATGGCTGTATGCATTTACACAAAAGTATAACGTTACTAACAATACTTTTATCATTCTCTTTTACCTTTTTTAACTAGCAGATGGAATAAAGAGATGGAGGAAAAGAAGTTGGTCTCTTCTGGTCTCTCTGCTTTATGTGTGAAATTTAAAAATATTTCCTAAATATTTTTCGTATCAGTATTAATTGCTAACCCCATCGTAAACTTCGAAATATAAAAAGTCAATTATGTAACTCGAGCACTACCTGTATTTGATAATTGTCTTTTCTTTATTAACCAACTTGTAGAGATTTATGGGATATTTTAATTGTAGGATGAGGTGCTTAGCTACTGTGTTTCAGTGTGTTCTAGCCTAATAAATGGTTAATCCGGCAAAATGGCTAATCGGCACCCTCTAGGTCCCAATGATGCGGATTAGAGATGCACAACCTGTGTGTATATATATATATATATATATATATATATATATATATATATATATATATATATATATATATATATATATATATATATAATATACTGTATATATATAGAAATGTATATATGTATATATATGTATAGTATGTATATATACATATGTATGTATATATGTATGCATATACATATGTATATCTTAGCTTGATGATGAATAATATTGCCAAGACCAGGAAGAACATTCTTTATCACACAAGTTTTCAAGGTATAAAACCTCATCATCAGGCTGAAAAACCGACAAGGATAAGAATCAATGAAATTACAATAAAGTAAATTGTCATAATAAATCTTCAGCAAAAATACTAACCAAATATATAAAACAAACAGTAATTACAAACTAAAAGGGTGAGACACAAAAAAAGGGATTTTGACAAAGGAAAATCTATTTCTGAGGAAGGTCCGTGTCACGGTGAAATTCCATTACAGCACGAATTTCTAGGTATAAAATGCTAGATATACCAGAGAAAAAGAGCTTTCAGGAAAGCTGGGGTTACTACCCCAGTCGAGCGTCTTCTAGGAAGGCGTCGGTATAAGGAAGGGTGAGTGAAATACCACTACCACGGAAACCTACTCGAAAGATCTCTCCTTATCAAAACCCCCGGAACAGAGCGGTGAGCCGTTACAGCCCCCACACTCAACACCCGCCAGGACGGCGACACCAGCGCCACCTACCTCATTCCATGCTAGCACTAACCCCAGACTTGGCATGTGCAAGTAGGGTGAGGAGTACTAGGTGAGTCAGGGAGGGTCACGGGTGACACGGGACCTTCCTCAGAAATAGATTTTCCTTTGTCAAAATCCCTTTTCTGAGTTCAGTCCCGTGTCAGCCGGTGAAATAGTGACAGAGAATCATGCCAAGGCTGCAAACTACGAGGAAAAAGAAAATAAAGGGTAATCTGAAGAAAAAACATAAATCACAAAAGCAGTTTAATCAGGGAATCTCTTACATGTGCAAGAAAAACACTAAACCTAAGGCACATCAAAGACTTAAGACTAGAAAAAGTGGGAGGTCCCGGCATGACGGAGGAAAAAGGCCCAAAAAAATCTTAAAATTACAAAATTACACAAAATTGGATAGGTACAATGGTGTACACAAAAAATGGTAAATACAATCTTAAAACTACACACGTAAACTTAAGCTAAACACATAAGAGATCAAAAATCAATTAAAACATACAGTGTATATACAGATATCTGGGGTACATGGTGCAAAATAAAAACCGCCCAGTACCCCACAAGAAAACACAATGGTAACATGTCAGATTACAGTTTCCATCAACAGAGACAAAATACATCAATATGAGGAGCAAGGCAGTGAGGCATAATCAACCAGGAGGACAAGCAGAGAAGTAAATGAGGCAGGCGGGCGGGGGAAAAGGAGGATAAGGATATGATTGGTTAAGGTGGGGAGATGACACTTCCCACAGCTATGGTAGAAAATTTCAGGGCTTGAGCGATTTTTAAATAGTGGCGTTTAAACACTAGGTGATTTCCAACCCGTGTATTTGATAGTTCTGAAAAGTCCATATTATGAAAGTAATTAATGGAAGTAGCAACTGCTCGAATATCATGAACCTTAGGAACTGAATCTGGGTTGGCTTGTTTAATAAAATACAGAATTTGTTGTCTTATAGCATTCAGTGAAAAGAGTACCACCTTTCTCCCTGATAAAAAGAGGACCCGACTTACTCTGTGGAGTTCTTAAAAGGTAAGATTTAAGTGTATAAACTGGACATAAAGACTGGTCTTGTGGAAGGGGCACCACCTTCCAAGGAGACCACCTGTCTTGTGGGTCTTCGTTCTTAGCTAAAATCTAGGATCAGGGAAAGGAGGACCTCTCCGGAAGGGAGGAAGTTCACAAAATTATCACCTCTAGTGAGCCGACAGCTCTGAGATTCTAGCACCTGAAGCCAAGCTAATCAGAAATAAAGTTTTCTTAACAGATCCTGATAAGAGCATTGAAAGTTATCCATCTCTGATGCTAACTTAAGGACGTCATTGAGAAACCACGTAACAGAATGTGGGCGTGATACTGGTCTCAGACAGCGCATGCTCTGGGGATAGATGAAAAAATAGGAATCTGTAAGGTCGATTTTAAAGCCGTAAAGAATACTTTCTTCAGGGCTGACTTGGTTGTGGTAATAGTGGCTGGAGCAAGGCCTTTCTCAAACAGTGATCTAAAAGAAAGAGACTCCTAAATTAGTCGTCATGATTTTGGCTTCAGATGCTTTTAGGAAGGAGGCTAATTTTTTTGACTGCTGAGTCATACTGTCTAAAGTAGAATCTCTTTTATCTGATTCTAGAAACAGAGTGTTGACAGGGTCAATGTTTGCTCCTTTTGGGCTGCGAATTTTATAAAGTCCATAAAACTAGGGCATTCTGAATTCTTGAGGAAGCTGACACAGTCTTGGTTTGTACTGTCTGGGTCAGAATGGGCTTGGGAATCCGAAGACTCCGCAATCCCAGTTCCTGAAGAAGAGGAACCAATTGCTCTTCGGCCAGTAGGGGCTACTAGGGCTGGTTGACCTTTGAATGTCCTGAGTTTGTGTAATACTTTCAGCAGTAAATTTATTGGAGGGAACAGATAAATTTTCTCCCATTTGTTCCAATCTACTGTCATTGCATCCGTGGCGTACGCCTGAGGTCCAGGTTGGGGCCACATAACAGGGGAGCTTGAAGTTGCTTTCGTCGCGAACAGATCCACTTGGAGACCAGGAACCTGGCGGCAAATCCATTTGAAAGATTCCGTGTCCAGGGACCACTCCGTCTCCAACGGAGTAGTCCTGGACAGGAATCCGCCACCTGCGTTCGTACCCCGCTAGGTGGGTGGCTGACAGGTGCCAGCTGTGCTTGTTCGCCAGGAGAAGATAGCAACCATTACTTGGTTTACTCGACCTGATTTGGAGCCGCCCCTGTTGATGCAATGAACTACCACTGCGCTGTCAATACCAACCTGATATGAATCCGGTTGGGGCGGATTTTCTTCAAAGTTAGAAAGACGCCATAGCTTCCAGGGTGTTTATATGGAACTGCTGAAACATTGTGGACCACGTTCCTTGTACTTTTGTTTTGGTGAATATCCCCCCCAGCCGCTTAGGGAAGCGTCTGTGTGGAACAACTAGTGCCGGGGGGGAAAGTGAAGCGGAACTGTCTTGGACAGGCCTCTGACTGTGGTCCAAGGCCACAGTCTTGTCTTTAAGATTCGAGGGATGGAGAGACCTTGTCTCTGAGCTTGACATTGGCTCGACTCCGCCACACTCTGTTTATGTCTTTTAATTTCGCTTTTTAAGAGCAGGTCTGTCACTGAGGCAAATTGAAAGGACCCAAGGACTCTTTCTTGGGATCGGCGGGATGCTGATTGATTTTGAGAAATTTTCTGGTGAGAGATGCTATCTCCTTTCCTCTTGGGAGGTGGGAGGGATAACGTGTGAGCAGACAGATCCCACTGCAGGCCCAGCCACTGAAACCGGGACTCCGGAGTCAGGCGGGACTTTCTCTGTTCAGTTGAAAACCTAACGACTCTAGGAAGTTGATGACTATGGTCGTAGCCTTCTGACACTCCAGAACTGTTGGTGCCCAAATTATCCAATCGTCCAGGTATGCTGCTAGGGATATCCTCGGGACCGGAGTTGTTGAACTACCGTGTCCGCCAGCAGTGAATACCCTGGGCGCAATGTTAGACCGAAGGGCATGACCCTGAAGGAGTAGGCTTGATTCCCGAGTCTGAAACCGAGGAACTGAGAGAAGTTCCGCGCAATCGGGACGTGATAATAAGCGTCTGAAAGATCGATGGAGGTGGTGACGGCTCCACGCGGAAGTAGAGTCCGTACCTGAGCTATTGTAAGCATGCGAAATTTGTCGCATTTTATGTAGAGATTTAGACGCGACAGATCCAGGATCACTCTTTGCTGATCTGAGTCTTTTTGGGAACAGTGAATAACCTGCCTTGAAATTTTAGGTGCCTTACTTTCTTTATTGCTCGTTTGTTGAGCAATTCTGCCACATAATCCTGTAGGATTGATGAGGGTGGCTGGTAAAACCTGGTTCAGAGGAGGAGGTTCTTGATCCAGCTCCAACCCAGACCTTTGGACACAATGCTGTGTGCCCAAGGGCTGAAGGTCCATTGGTCCCTGAACCAATACAGGCGACCACCTACCTGTGTTTTCTCAGTGGGAGAGGAGCGGGTTTGTTCCTCTACCACGTCCAGGTTTTCCCCTTGGGGTGGTGTTCGCCTTCCCTCTGTGAAAGGGCCCTGCCTCTTCCCCCTTGCGAACCCTGTTAAGGCCGTGAAAGTAATCCCGGCCCTCATAGGTGGGGTTGTATGCTGGTGAAGCCACATAGCAAGGGAATGAGCTGGTTGGACCAGCACATATTGTTGGGGGTGAGCCTTTGAGGTGGAGGACTGTGCCACTGCCGAGACTGGGGACGGCTTGGACTACCGTCTGCTGGTGGGGCCTCTTATGCCTCCTAAAACGTTTGCCTCCTCTCGTCTGGGGGCCGGCAGATTCTGGGGTCTTGCGTTTATAGGTGGAAATGCCCCAGCGAGAGCGCAGACTCTGGTTGGCCCTTGTAGCCTCTGCCATAACATTTGTAACCTCTTCTTCTGGGAAGAGGTTAGGTCCCCCAGATCGAGCTCTTTACGAGCTTGTTAGGCTCGTGACGGATAGTAAGCATTTGCGAAGATGAACTTCCTGCATTCCAGTCTGGCCATGATGAACTCAAACAGGTCAGACTGAAAGCCAGCCAACAGGGACTTAGCCAAGACCTGAAAAGGGTTCGTCTGCGCAGGAGGCGGCAGTGGCTTCTGTGAGGCAGACGGAGTTCAAGGACCGGGCTAGCTTAGTCCGGGCATCAAACTCCGCCTTTCAACAAAGATTCCGGCAGCTTTGGGAGTTGCTCGCTAAACTGTGAGGAAGCACAGAGAGGGTCCAACTTCCCGACCGTGAAAGTGTGACGGAGCATCCATCCAGAACTCATCACTTCCTGGGAAAACCAGGGAAGTGGAGTCTGTTTCCTTAGCTGTGGTAACGGATTACCTTCAAAGCACGCTCGGGCCGTAGCCAGGCGACTTTGTTCAAACAGGGAGTGGTAAGTTGTCTCCCAGGGCAAACATAGTGAAGCTGCCCTTGAAAGGAGTCAACTTTGTGTTGTCTGCCTGCCACTCCGTCAGAGTGCGTGGGAGAGACGACTGAGCTTGGTCCCTAGGGATGATGACAGTCTCCTGGGAACCTTATCCGAACGTATCCAAGCTTCCTCAGTCAATTTTACGAAACCTGGATATGGGGGCAAAAGATCGGGGAAGAACTCCAACTCCTCCAACCGTCTCGTGCCAAGACCTTCAATGGTTAGTTTGCCATCATGTTGGATGGCCCGGAGAGCGAAAAACGCCAAGGGTTGCCAGGATCGAAAGGCGGGAGTTCCGCTGTATCGGGAATGACATACTGGGGTGGCTGGGGGTGGGTTGAGCATTCCCGCCAGCATGTTGTCATGACTGGCAAACTTCTCGAGACCTTTTCGTATGTGGCAAACTTTTCGGACATTTGATTGAATTTGTCATTAAAGTCCTCGGAGAACCTTTGGAACATTTCTTTCGCAAAGGCCTCCGCGTCAAAGGCAGGTTGGCGAGGAGGGCTTGATCTTGATGCCCTCTTACTCGCGCCTTTGCCGGAGGAACCAGACTTGCTCCCGGAGGCTACAGGTGCTGAGACCTTAGCCTTCGACAGGGGAAAGGCGATGCTTTCTTGGAGGACGAGGACTTATAGCCCCGCCTTCCATGAAGTCTTCAACTTCAACAGGGATAGCTGATGGAGCCCTATCACCCAAGGAGGAAGACTTCCCAAAACCTGAAAAAGAGGACAATGAAGAAGCTGGGGAGTCAAAAAAGGGGCCCGCCCCAACAACCTCACCTACCTCGCTACTTACCCCCTGGTCCTGCTCAGTAGCCATCGGTTCGAGGTCTAAGTTCAAGGCAGCGACGTCCTCTGAGACTTCTGAATAAAGAATATCCACTTGGGGTGGCTGGGTCGCATCCCGGATCTGCTGGATGATGGGGGTGGCAAGATCTTCTGGCACTGCGGCGCCACCCGTGCGCCGGGGTAGAGCAGGTCCCTCAACTGGCGTCGAGGACGTAGGGCTTCCCGACGGAACATTCCTTCCAAACCCAGCCACCCAGGCCGGAGAGATTCCAAGGCCGACTTCTTAGAGGACTCGTCCGCCTGAAAGAAAGCCAACAATTAGCTAAAGGTGAAAAAACAGTCCGGAAACCACATAAACAAAATTCAAAATGAGGAGCATAAAACGGAGGAAGAATGTCACTTACCGACTCATCCTGGATGGTTTGCACAGAAGGCGAAACAAACCTCACAACCATCGGGTGCCAGACTACCAGGTCGTCAAGTCGGACCGCGCAACCAGCGTGGGTCCGGCACACTACGTGACCGTAAGGTTGTTGCAGTGACGCAGTACACCCCGGCTCCTCACAGCGAACAGTCTGTAAGTGGAAAACGAACATGAACCTACCACTCTAAGCAATCTAAGGCTGGCAAGGCCGGGAATTTCAACTGCAGCCGGAATACTCCGGTGGAGAAGAAATACCTTTTAATAAACTAGGCCAATAAGCTCTAAAATACACAGAGTGGCAGGTAAGACTTTCAGACCCCGGAATACTCCGGGAATGGAAGAATGAGACAACAGGAACTAACCCGGGGTTGCCTGTAAAATAACGGCGGAACCCCGGGTATAGAACCGGACTCATGTATATAAAATAAAGGAGAGTACTCCGAAGATAACAAACATATGTATATTTAAATACTTATATCATAATAACAAAAACTAGTGATGGTAAAAGAAATACTCCGGAGACCGGAGGGATCCGCTCCCTTATATAAATGTAAAACTTTCTTCACTACTACCCCGCCAGAGAAACAAGGTGGGTCAGATGCTCGTAATGTTTTAACATAAACTGGAGCAAAAACAATAACCCTAGCCGAGTAGCCCGACGGGCGGGAGGAGTGTGGGATAAAGTGTTCGAACACGTTCGAGAGCAAACAAACCACTAAACCAAACACAGCGATGCTAGAGGGACTGTATGGGAGGAGCGAATCCCTCTACCAAATAGAGAAGTCCCTGAACTCGGAGAAAACGCCATCTAGCGTCACCCGCAGCGAGTAGAGCAAGGCTGGAGGGGAGGAGGGGGTGGAGAGGGGGGAGAATGGTAGGCTACCAGGAAGGAACAGGAGAGGGGGAAAACTATCACCCGCTCAACTGCATACACCACTCCAAGAATGAACTGGAACTGTGATAGGAGGGTGGCCTACTACTAGGAAAGGGGAGCGACCAAGCCTCGATGCCCGACTCCTGCCTAGGCACAGCCTAATAGGGACCTAACCTAACATAGGTTAGGAAAAAAGGGGAGTGTAGGAGGGAGGAGGAAGCAACAGGGAGAGAAATTTTGTGCCGAGAACCAACCGGGAACGAGAAGAGGGGGCAAGAAGGCGAATAGCCTAGAGGAGACACATCCAAAGAACTCTATTCCCCCCAAATGGAAGGAAGAGAACTAAGGGGCTCACTCTGCCCACCAAAAACGACCCGGAGGAAACAGCAACAAAACTCCCTCAACCTGATGGACTTCCACACCGAGGGCAAGGGATGGAAGCAACAACCTACTCCACAAAAAAACCATCACACAAAAATATGAAATAAAAATGTGCTCAATAGGGTGCGTAGCCTACCCCGAGGCAACGGTTAGATCTAAGGCTGCCGCCACCATGAGGAGGTAAACAACCAAAAACAAAATAAATAGAACTATCGCCAAGAAAAAATAAAAATAGCCTAATACAGACTAAAATAATAGGGAACCCAACCTGGAACCCAACCTGGGGGAACCTGGGACGGGGCATCACCTCAAAGGGCCTATAGGCCAATATATTTAAAGTGCTAAATTAAAAAGGGGGTTGCCACCGCAGGAAACCACCAGGAGGAGAACCAGGGGCAAAAAAATATAACTATAACGACAATGAGACAACTCCAACAGAAGGAAACTGATGGGGTCGCCTCGATGGTCGACATGGCTGGCGGGGACTTATGTGGCGTCATAATAAGATCTCAAAATAAATATATAAAATGAGACCAAAACAGCCAAATAAAAACGAAAAACCCCACTATAAGATAGTACTTAACTTGGAGATAGTAAAGCTGCTCGATGACATGATGAAAGATGGAAAATTCCAAAAAAGGGACGAGCACACAAAAGTAAAAAAGATGATTATCACGTGCTAGAAAATGGAATGAGGTAGGTGGCGCTGGTGTCGCCGTCCTGATGGGTGTTGAGTGTGGGGGCTGTAACGGCTCACCGCTCTGTTCGGGGGTTTTGATAAGGAGAGATCTTTCGAGTATGTTTCCGTGGTAGTGGTATTTCACTCACCCTTTCTTATACCGACGTCTTCCTAGAAGAGGCTCGACTGGGTAGTAACCCCAGCTTTCCTGAAAGCTCTTTTTCTCTGGTATATCTAGCATTTTATACCTAGAAATTCGTGCTGTAATGGAATTTCACCGGCTGACACGGGACTGAACTCAGAAATATATATATATTATATATATATATATAATATATATATATATTATATATGAGATAATATTTATATAATATTTATCAGGTCTTACATATTACATATATATATATATTTTTAAATATATATATACAAACATACAAAACACACTATGAAAACCATTTATTTTTAATTGATAATTGTATATACCCACATATATTATTTTTTTTTTTTTGTGACTTGTTAAGACAGTTGCCTACACAGATTTTTAATAAGCATATATTGATTAAATGTTCAGATAAAATATCTTATTCCAGTGCTTTAAGCCAGACAAAGTTAGGAAGAAGAACTACTGTTTGTTTTGTATCAAACTCACAAGAATAATTAAAACTTCAGAATGTAAAAAGGTAAAACAACTTATCATGGAGATCCATTTCTACACCTCAGTCAATGGAAACCTGTTTCTCATGAAAACTTTCTTGAATCAGGATTTCAACTAAATGTTTGGGCTGGATTTTTATATGCAACAATAATGAAGTTCATGATGTTTAAGTGGGATTTTGCAATTTTTGGCTATTTCATTCCATATTGTGGTCAAATTTCTGTCAATACTAATTATTGAAGGCTGTTCTTTGATCAAAGAAGTATCTGTTACTTTTTGTCCAGTAAATATGATCAATTTCTAAAATTTTTTATATATTGTTTTTGTTTACACTTTTTAGTATTATAGGTATATCCATATCTCTGTTTAAAAGCATGATTAAAATTTGTTTGCCCAAGTGTTCAAATATTTCTCAAAACTTTATCTTCAAATCTTTTAACATCATTTTTCGAAATTTAAATCAATCTGATGTGCTTTTGTCTCAATAACTTTGAAATAACTTGAGTTCTGACTCATGATTGAAGTTTTATTTTCTTAAAGTAATTGAACATTTATAGAAACAAGATAGAAATATTTTTATTTTCCGTGGAATATGACACAATCAGTTTTTCATTTATACAAAAGATGTTGATGAGATTCAGTCTGAATTGTGAAACTTGGGCAGGCAAAAATAAATTATAATATGTCTACATGTTTGAATTTTTATCCTGCTCCTGTATATAAAATATTATATATATATTATAATATACAGTGGACCAGCATAAGTAACGCCCTTTGTTTAATGGAACAAAATTAAAGCCTTTTTGATTATCCTTTATTTTTTGAACATGAATGTATTGCCACAGGTTAATAGATTAATATAATATATTAACAAAATTAATGTAATGCTTATTCAGTTTAATAATGTTCATTACAAATGATATTTCGGCTTTGCACCCTTGTGATGTTAAATTCAGCTGATAACAATCTTGTTGGTTTCAGCACCATTTTTATTGTTTTGATAGTACAGTTGAATTGCTTTTACTCTCTGTTCCTTTGTTAATCTCATGGTTGTATAAAATATCTGAAAAATTAAGATTCAGCAAATTAAATAAAGAAAATAATAAAGAAAATATACATTATAAGATATAAGATTAAAAAAGGGCGTTACTTATGCCGCATTATTAGACCGAATAAGCATTATATTAATTTTGTTAATATATTATATTAATCTATTAACCTGTGGCAATACATTCATGTTCGAAAAAATAAAGGATAATCAAAAAGGCTTTAATTTTGTTCCACTTAACCCTTTAACGCCGACTGGACGTATTTTACGTCGACAAAAATTGTCTGTCAGGTGCCGAGTGGGCGTAAAATACATCGACTACAAAAAGTTTTTTAGAATTGTGGAAAAATACTTATAGGCCTAGTTTGCAAAAAATTTTAAATCACGCGCCTTGAGGGATGCTGGGAGTTCACAGATCATGCTGTTGTTTTGTTTACAAGCGTGACCCAGCTGCACATGCGCGAATTTCTTTCTTCTCCCACTAGAAAGCATCAGCGACGCATCGTCAGAGAGCGATTTCTAGATGCGCTCATGTTTTGCTGAACTTGTGCAAGTGTTAGCGTGTTTTTTTTTTTTTTGATGCGTAGGCAAAAAATCTTACATTCTAGTGATATTCAATCATTTACCTTCATTTTGCAGCAAACGGGAAGTCTCTAGCACAATATTTCGATTTATGGTGAATTTTTGAAAAAACTTTTTCCTTACATCCACACGCGCTAACTTTGCTGAAAATCTCAGAAATTATTTAGTCACTTTGTCGTAATTTTTGCACCGTTTTCTATTAGCCGTTACATAAAGTTTTCTATAAGAAAATGTGCGCAATTTCACGTAGAATACAACAGAAAATAACTCATGGTTGTAGTTTCATCAGTTTTGAAATATTTTCATATAAATCACGATAAGTGCCAAAATTTCAACCTTCAGTCAACTTTGACTTGACCGAAATGGTCGAAAAATGCAATTGTAAGCTAAAACTCTTACATTCTAGTAATATTCAATCATTTACCTTCATTTTACAACATACTGGAAGTCTCTAGCACAATATTTCGATTTATGGTGAATTTTTGAAAAAAACTTTTTCCTTACGTCCACGCACGCTAACTCTGCTAAAAATCTCAGAAATTCTTTAGTCACTTTGTCATAATTTTTGCACTGTTTTCTATTAGCCATTACATAAAGTTTTATATATGAAAATGTGCATAATTTCATGTAGAATACAACAAAAAATAACTCATGGTTGTAGCTTTATCAGTTTTGAAATATTTTCATATAAATCATGATAAGTGCCAAAATTTCAACCTTCGGTCAACTTTGACTCGACCGAAATGGTAAAAAAATGCAATTGTAAGCTAAAACTTACATTTTAGTAATATTCAATCATTTACCTTCATTTTGCAACATACTGCAAGTCTCTAGCACAATATTTCGATTTATGGTGATTTTTGAAAAAACTTTTTCCTTACATCCGCGCGCGCTAACTCATCAGAATATCTCAGAAATTCTTTAGTCACTTTGTTGTAATGTTTGCACCGTTCTCTATTGGCCGTTATATAAAGTTTTATATATCAAAATGTGTGCAATTTCATGTAGAATATAACAAAAAATAACTCATGATTGTAGCCTTTATCAGTTTTGAAATATTTTCATATAAATCATGATAAATAGAAAAAATTTGACCTTCAGTCAACTTTAACTCGACTGAAATGGTCGAAAACTGTAATTGTAAGCAAAACTCTTACATTCTAGTAATATTCAATTATTTACCATCATTTTGCAACAAACAGGAAGTCTCTAGCACAATATTTCGATTTATGGTGAATTTTTGAAAAAAACTTTTTTACGTCCTCACGTTATGAATTCATGCATCATTTTGTGATAATATTTTCTCTGTGTTGCTTTGATCGTTTTACAATTTGTTATATACCAAAATCATCGCAATTTAGTGTACAATACAACGAAAAAAATAACTCATTAGATTTAACCATTTTGCTCACAGTGCGATTTGTATACAATTATATATGAAATTTTTTTTTATGCTGTCATATATTCCAATATTTATATGTGATAATGATATTTTTTTTCATTTCTGATGGTTGCATACTAAATTTCAGGCAATGAGAAAAAAAGGAGCCAAAAAAGAACTCTTATTCTTAAAAACTAAGCGTGCTGTGATTTTGAAAAAAACTTTTTTTTTTTCCAGTAGGCGCTAACTCTCAAACCTGCCTTGAGGCATACGGGAGACACTTTTTGTAAATAGACGCTCGGCGTTTAAGGGTTAAACAAAGGGCGTTACTTATGCCACACACTATATATATATATATATATACATATATATATATATATATATATATATATATATATATATATATATATATATATATATATATTAAGATAAAGATAAAATCATGGAGGAAAGGGGAACACTGGAGTGCTGTGAGGCCTTTCGACTGTCCGTTGTCCTTTACTTAGCAGACTGAAGAAATATAAAAGTAAGTTTACAAAGAAAGCTCATATAGATGACAGATCGGGATTACAAAGGAAAAAATGTGTACCTGGAATCCAACACAATTGAAGAATTAGTAGAACTGCCAAAATAGGGTTAAATATTTAAGAGGTTTTACAAAGGATTAGGATCAACCGTTCAGAAGCAGGGACAGGACAATTTAAAAGATTATACAAGGGGGTGACTGACTACAAAAAAATATTAGTACAATGAAATAATTCTCTTTTTTGTAAACAATAACAGTTTTTTACAAGATGAACATTTTTACAAATACATAGAAAATATACATAAGGTAACTAATTTGTAATTAAGTCCGTGGTTTTATCTTTTAGGTCATTCTTGAACATTTTTCTAATACAGGGGTCCAAATAATACATGCCAGGGCTAAAGTTAAATTTAGAGCTGGAAGTAAGCTGGATAATAGCGGACTCCAAAAGATTTCTTGAAGAGAAATTTTTCGATCTGGCAATCACTGAACTTTCAGTCCAATTCTTCCTGTGAGAGTTTTCACTTAAATGAATGAATATAGCATTGGATGTGTGTCCAGTTTTGACTGAATACTTATGTTGCTTAATACATACATCTAAATCTTTGGTAGATTGGCCAAACATTTCTATTTTTTATTACATTCCTTTTAGTGTGTTATTATATGAAAAAACAAGGTTGACATAAGATTTTAACAATGAATAATTCTCAGTTGTGTTGGATTCCAGGTACATATTTTTTCCTTTGTAATCCCCATCTGTCATCTATATGAGCTTTCTTTATAAACTTACTTGTATATTTCTTCATTCTGCTAAGTAAAGGATGACAGACAGTCGAAAGGCCTAGCAGCACTCCAGTGTTTCCCTTTCCTTCATGGATTTTATCTTTATTTATATATTCATCACGTTCCATATATTTTTGTGATTCAATTATACATACATATATACATATATATATATATATATATATATATATATATATATATATATATATATATATATATATATATATATATATATATATATATATATATATATATATATATATATGTATGTATGTATAATTGAATCACAAAAATATGAGACGTGATGAAAAATATATATATATATATATATATATATATATATATATATATATATATATATATATAATTTATTTATGAAGATATGGAACGTGATGAATTTATAAGTAAAGGCAAATGCTGTACTTTGTGTCAGAAGGCCTAGCAACCACTCTGTTGTTTCACTTTTCCTTCATTTCATTTGCCTTTTTATATATATATATATATATATATATATATATATATATATATATATATATATATATATATATATATATATATAGTAAGTAAATATCTCTCCACATTATTTTTCCAAATATATTATTATTTAATTTCAGAGATAATGGGAGCATCCCTGGTGATGGCCGAGGTGCTGGTGGCCTTGATTCTGCTATGTTTGCACACCTGAAGCGAAACTGGTCCTCAAACTCTGGTCACTCTGCTGCTGCACGCCCATCGGCCCTTGTTGCTCCAACAGCTGATGGAGGAGAAAAAACTTATGAAGGAAGCATGTCTTATTCACAGTACCTTATGAATACCACCACCCCTTCTTCAGACACACTTTCACCTAAACACAGACTTGCTGGGCTACGAAATGTAAAGCTTTCAGTTTATAAGGTAAAATGGTTGTAGTTTTCAGAAAGCCGAAGCACTGCTTAGGGATAGAAAACTAAATTATGGGAACCAATTGAATTTTTGCATAGAGTATCAGTCATTCAGTCAACTCCTGGTAGCAGGAAGGTAGTTAGACCCTGTTCTGAAAACAGGTTAATTAAGTATATATTGCAGTGAGTCTTATGATCACCT
Organism: Macrobrachium rosenbergii; assembly: GCF_040412425.1. NCBI lineage: Eukaryota > Metazoa > Arthropoda > Malacostraca > Decapoda > Palaemonidae > Macrobrachium > Macrobrachium rosenbergii. The sequence goes on from NC_089761.1 coordinate 70,478,946, forward strand.
TATTATAGAACTATCATATTACTGTAGTAACCTTTATTGTCATAAGCTCATTAATCATGAATAGCCTTATTCTGTGCAAAGCACACCCAGGTGCATCAGCTTGGAAATTGAAAGTAGACACTCCATAGCACATGTGCAAGCTGATATCTTTGGGTGAAAGGCATCACTAACCTGTTATATCCCAGTTTTTTTTTTGGGGGGGGAGGGGATTTTGATGGAATTTTTATGAAATTATTGCTACAAAGGACTAGGAATGATGAGAATTAGTCAATGAAATATCATAAGCTAGAAACTAGGTGCCCTCAGAAGAGGCCAGTGGGACAATGTAATATGCTTTACTTAACCAAAGGCACTACAAGAAAATGTTTAGTTTCTTTGATTTTAGGTTAATACACAAGTAGCACATACAAACTAAAATGCAATTTTGAGAGCATAACAAGTCCAGTGAAATGAAATTGTACATTTACTTTTTGTGATAAACAGCAAAACAATCTATGCAAAGAGTAACATGGCATTTGACACTGTAGGTTTGGGATTTCTTGCAACATTGCTTTCTTTGCTGTTTCTTTTTTGTTTCATCCTTGCAGTTACATGCCATTTCCATTATACTGTACATCAGTATTGGTTTTTGCCTTATTGCCCCATGTGCATCCCCTAACTTGTGAAACTTGATCAAATTAAGTTACTGTACTCCTTTCCATATAGGAACATATGGATAATCCATGCATTTACCGAAACTGCATCCTATATGCAAGTGAAAAGGGGCCAGTACTGCTTCTTTCCCTGGAAAGATGTTGCATATTTTCCTACTAGCCAGTCATGGCCATCAACACTACACATATAGGTAATGGAATTGTTGAGAACACTTGGCCGAGCAACATCACCATTTGATTTTATAAAACTTTGTGATCTCTTTACCTTTTTGATAGGTTTAACTCTATCATAGTTTGTTCCAGTACATGCACACATGTTGTCAGACCATCATACATCAATGATGTCAAGCATAAAGTCATGGAGCATCTTTTCATCTTCATTTCATGTACTGGTTTCAGTGGGCAGTTAGAAGATGGCACTGATTTTTTGACATAGCATTTTTGATGATCTGGACTCTAAGGTCATTATCACTAGGCCAATAATCTCCCTCAGAAGGCACATTGTGGTATCCAGAAGCAAAAGAATCCCATTAAATATCTTCAGTCCCTCTATGCTGAATGTAAAATCACATTGATTTTGACATGAAGCTGCATAGTGAACTGTTTCTATGACTATGAGGTGTGATCATAAAGTATCAAGACTGGTGATTTAAAAAGAAAACTACAACACTTACCATTTTAGCATTTAATTTCCTTCGAAGTAGTCCCTTTCAGAAGCGAAACACTATCCAGCGCTGTTTCCATTAATGGAAGCATTCCTGGAACTCGTTTTCTGGGATAATTAGCAGTTACCTCATTGCATTCACTTGGATCTCCTTGATGTCCTGAAATCTTCTTCCTTTCAAGTGGAATTTTATTTTTGGAAAGAGGAAAAAGTCTCAAGGGGTGATATCTGGGGAATACGGTGGCTGTCGGACCTGGGGGGTGTTGTACTTGGCCAAAAACTGCTGCACAGACTGCTCTGAATGGGCAGGTGTGTAGTCATGGTGCAATTGCCACTCGCCAGACGCATGCAATTCTGGCTTTTTCCGATGAATAGCACCCTGCAAATGCCGCAACACATCACATTAGCACTCCTTGTGTACTGTCTGACCAGGTGGAGCATACTCATGATGAACAATTCCCTTGTAGTCAAAGAAAACAATGTTTTTTCTCAGTTCTGCTGGTTGTGGGTCTCCCAGAACATTCATCATTGTTGACATTTTATTGGCCATCTTGAAAGCGTCTGAACCACTCGTACACTCGTGTGTGGCTCATACACTCCTCTCCATACACTTTTTGCAACTTTGCATAGGTCTGTATGCAGATATTGCTAAGCTTTTGACAAAATTTGGTGTAGATTCTCTGCTCAACTCTCCATAGCCAGTGCGACGACCACACATTACACATGTTCCTTCCAAGCTCTGCTGTAAAGAGCTGAAGTGAGGTATGAAGCTGAAAACTTAGTGTGTATGCATATTTTAGCTCTTTTACTATAGCAGCAGTCCCTATACTTTATGATCACACCTCGTATTCTCAAAAATAAAAGGGGTCATAAACTTTTCAAAAAGTTCCAGTGGTGACAAAGTTACTTGGTTTTCTCTCATTCTCTAAGCATTCACTTAAATGTTGAGAACGCTTTACCTTAGTATATTTGGACTTGATGTTTCCAATCAGGTTCTGAGGCTCAAAATTTTCTTGTTTTTTGATTGCTGGAGCTGACTGTATCTAATTTCTTAGGGAACACTTTCTCCACATGAACTTCCATGGAACCTGGCATGTCGTGCACAAGTTTATTTTCATAACTTGTGTGACATATTGTTCCCTTCTTACCTGTGTCTTCTTCTAAGTCAGCAAAGTATTCGTCCACAGAGTCTCTTCCGTAGTCAGCAGCTGATGATATTATTATTTAGAAGGGATATATATGAAATGTAATTATATCTCTCAGAAAGGTATAATGGAGACGAAATGAGTAGCTTCTTACTTTAATGATGAAAGTTAATTACATACACAAGTACAATTACGGTTACAGTTTTACTATCTTGAAAACCACTCTTGCCAGTCGAAGTTCAGTTTATGTCTGATTAAGTACCCCGCGGTCAGAGTATGGTTAAGTAGCTGCGGGCAGAATCTGGTTAAGTATCCCGCGGTCAGAGTCTGGTTGGGACCACGGAAGCTAGGGTGAAGAACTGCGTCTTCTTGTGTTGGTGACTAGCGACTCTAATGATCTTTCTCTGGCTTGTGGCCTCTCTGGAACTGCTACTTCTCCTTGCTATCTTCCATCTCCTCCCTTGAAGTTTGGAAGGTTTTATCTGTAAGGCCTCCCCTCGAACAGCTTGATTGGGAAGGACAGTTGTGGGTGTTGTTAAAATCACTCCTTCAAGGATTTGATTGGAAATGACCTCAGGAGGTGGTGTTACTAGCACCTCCGTAGAATGTCTAATTGGAGAAATGGTGAACTACTTCACTTTGTCCAGCCCCTTTTCATGGAAATTCATGTAAACCCCTCCTGTTGAAGGCGGGATTATAGATATGGCTAGAATGTTAACTCCTGACGAGGTGCTAGGTAATGCTTGGTCAGCTAAATTGCGAGGGCACAGGTTCCAGATTTTATGATCGGTTTTATGGCCCTGGGCACGATGTAGTCGCTCACTGTTTTGAGTTCATATAAAGATGGTTTCCTGCGGTTAGCTTACTAGACATTTCTAGCCTCGTAATGCATAACAAGCAAGGCTTAATTGTTGTTCTCTCTCTCTCTCTCTCTCTCTATTCTTTTTCTTATGCTTCCCTATTCAGTCTTTCTTTGTATCACTACAGGCACATCTTGGACAGATATCTCACCAATAACATCTTTGCCAACATACTCCTTATCTGTCATTTTATCTACATCTGAGAAATGATTATGATCTCAGCTTTTTCAACATTTCCCTCTTTATCCTCTTGATACAACATTTCAATTGCTTGTTCCATTGTAAATGCAGAAAGTCTTGATTTTGCCATCTGAAATAACACAAAAACAGTACAAATCAAATACATAACTGGAAAGTAACAGTCATATTTTGAAGAGAACAAAACCAAGATGAGCTTTCAACTTTATTATATATACAGGCAGTCCCCAGTTATCGGCAATCCGGTTTTACGGTGCTTGTGTAGTGACGACAATAACTGGATTTTCACCACCAATCTCCAGTTATCGGCGCCAATAACCAGGGATGGCGCTATTATCGGTTATCGTCATGCTGTCAGGAACAGAACCCCCACGATAACCAGGACTGCCTGTGTATATATATATATATATATATATATATATATATATATATATATATATATATATATATATATATATATATATATATATATATATATATATATATATATATATATACATACTGTATACAGTAAAAGTAAGTATAGCTTAGTTTTACCAGACCACTGAGCTGATTAACAGCTCTCCTAGGAGCTCATCCGAGAGAAGGATTACACTTATTTTACGTGGCTAAGAACCAATTGGTTACTTAGCAAAGGACCTACAGCTTATTGTGGAATCAACCACATTATAGCGAGATAAAATGAATTTCTATCACCAGAAATAAATTCTCTAACTCTTCATCAGCTGGCTGCGGGAATCGAACTGCGGCCCATCAATGACAGTCTGAAGCTCAACCAACTCGGCCAACAAAGACCTACTGTATACAGTAAACCCCATATTCGCAGAGGATATGTACCAGACCCCACCCTCCCACAAATAGTTAAAATCTGCGAATGGTTAACACCCTCCTCTAAAAATGTTTATAACTGCCTATTTGAAAGTTCAAATACCAAATGTTTACTTAAAGTATCATCCCGTGGGAAACGATTGGCATATTTGACAGCTTTGCCCTTACCCCTCTCTTCAAAGGCTTCTCAAAAGAGTGGGAAATGATATTTGTTTCTTTAAAATATCACAATTTACTATAGAAATTTATAAATTTTGTAATTACAGTTATTATTATTATTATTATTATTATTATTATTAATATTTGAAAATTAGTATGCATTAATAGGTAAATAATTTACTTTATCATACAAAATAAATAAAGATATACATGCAACCATAAAAATTCTCTCATCTCTTACTGAGATGAGAGAATTTTTTTGGTTACTTGTATATGTTTATTTGTTTTGTTGGTAAATAAATGGTTTACCTAATAATAAGCACTAATTTCCAGATATTAGTACTTATTATTAGGTAAATCATTTATTTATCAGCAAAACAAATAAATTAATAATAAGATTAAATAATATAATAATAATAATAATAATACAGTGAACCCCCCGTATTCGCGTTCTCAAGGTTCGCGGACTCACCCACTCGCAGGTTTTTCTATGGAACCTATCTAAAAAAAATTTTGCGGGAAACACGCATTCGCAGGTTTTCCATGGAACATATCTATAAAAATATTCGTGGAGACTCCATATTCGCGGATGCAGATTTTTTTTGTCTTTTTCGTATAGCAATAGTATTCAGTATTTTCATATTTATTGTATAATATAACATTAAATAATCATGTAAATCAATAATAATACTGTACTACAGTACTGTACATATAATAGTAATAGAAATTAAATAATATTATTATGTAATACTACACTGGGTACCTTAATAATAATAAATAATACAGTACTGTACTGTACTGTAAAGTTAAATCATACGGGTAGTAACTGGTGATGAATGTTGATTTCAGTATGCTGTAGATGATGATGATGATGATGAATTAGTTGTGCAGTACGATGAATGACGGGAGGCGCTGTCATGTTAAGGTATTTGAACATGGCAAGGAAGGTGGTACAGTAGGGCTGCATGAGTATTTTACCTTGTTCATGCTCAATGCAGGCGACCGCAATTAATGTCATTCTGTAATGAGCTGCTACTTCTCCGTGACTTTTGCCCTCTCTTAACAAAACAATCATGTCTACAGTACTTCCTTCTCATCAGACAGTATCAATTGTATCTCTCCCTCTAAAGAAGACACTGCTGTGTACCAGTCTTCATAATTGCTTGTAATCTCTAAGTATTCTTTCTAAAACATTCAACAAATGTTTCGTTTAACTCTTCTATGATTAGCACACTCCATAAAATCAGACTTTCTTCCCAGCCATTTGGCATTGCTTCCTCCTACAAAATGGCCCATGACAGTTCTGGTATCTAGACCCCTCCTGAGCTGCCACTCATTTATTTTTGCTTTAGGGAAAAAATCCTAGATAACCTAGACAACTAGGTTGGAAAAAGTCCAAGTACGACATTCCCATTATTTACTTATGTTCCTTTGGATACTTTCTTACAATCTCTGCATATTGTATTGTTTCATTTTTGAGATAGTGTTCCATTTATGGATAAATGGAAAGTAAGTTTTGTATGATGTCTTCTGGCTTCCATTCCAAAGGGTTTATGCAGTTTCAGTATAGTAAACGGATTTTGACAAAGGAAAAATCTATTTCTGAGGAAGGCCCCGTGTCACCCGGTGAAATTCCATTTTAGCACGAATTTCTAGGTATAAAATGCTAGATATACCAGAGAAAAAGAGCTTTCAGGAAAGCTGGGTTACTACCCCCAGATCGAGCGTCTTCTCCAAGGAAGACGTCGGTATAACGAAGGGTGAGTGAAGGATCACTACCACGGAGTCTTACTCGAAAGATATCTCCCTGTTAAAACCCCAGAAGAGAGCGGTGAGCCGTTACAGCCCCACACACAACACCCGCCAGGTCGGCGACACCAGCGCCACCTACCTCATTCCAGGCTAGCACTAACCCCAGACTTGGCATGTGCAAGTAGGGGAAGCAACAGGTGAGTCAGGGAGGGTCACCGGGTGACACGGGGCCTTCCTCAGAAATAGATTTTCCTTTGTCAAAATCCCTTTTCTGAGTCCAGCCCCGTGTCAGCCGGTGAAATAGTGATAGAGAATCATGCCAAGGCTGCTAACTACGAGGAAACAAGGTAATCTGAAGAAAAAACATAAGTTACGAAAATGGTTTTAATCAGGGTATCTCTTACATGTGAAAAGAATACTAAACCTAAAGTACAGTAAAAAGCTTAACATTACTAAAAATGTGAGCAAGTCCACAGTGTGGCAGGGGAAAAACCCAAAATACTTAAGACTACAAAGTATAATGACAATTGAAAATTAAATAAAGGGCATATACTAAAGCAATGGTATACACAATCTTAAAGCTATAACATGGGGAACAAAACTTAGGCTATATAACATATATAGAGACAATCATATATATATAATATAATATATATACATATATATATATATATATATATGGGGTACATGGAGCAAAATAAAAACTGCCCAGTACCCCACAAGAAAAAACACAATCATAACATGTCAAATCACAGTTTCCACTCAACAGAGACAAAATAATATCAATATGAGGAGCAAGGCAGTGAGGCATGATCAACCAGGAGGACAAGCAGAGAAGTAAATGAGGCAGGCGGGCGGGGGTTAGGGGAGGATAAAGGAAGATGATTAATTAAGGTGGGGAGATGACACTTCCCACAGCTACTTGTAGAAAATTTCAGGGCTTGTAAACTGCATTATTATTGAGTTTTACATCAAAACCTTCAAACGATTTTTTTTAAATAGTGGAAATAATTTTTAAACACTAGAGGTGATTTCCAACCCGTATATTTAGAAGTTCTGAGAAGTCCATATTATGAAAGTAATTAATAGAAGTAGCAACTGCTCGAATATCATGAACCTTAGGAACTGAATCTGGGTTGGCTTGTTTAATAAAATACAAAATTTGTTGTCTTATTGCATTTATTGATAGAGTACCACCTTTCTCCCTGATAAAAAAAGAGGACCCGACTTACTCTGTGGAGTTCTTAAAAGGTAAGACTTAAGGGTATAAACTGGACATAAAGACTGGTCTTGTGGAAGGGCACCACCTTCCAAGGGGACCACCTGTCTTGTGGGTCTTCATTTTTGGCTAAAAATCTAGGGTCAGGGGAAAGGAGGACCTCTCCGGACGGGAGGAAGTTCACAAAATCATCACCTCTAGTGAGAGCCGACAGCTCTGAGATTCTAGCACCTGAAGCCAAGCTAATCAGAAATAAAGTCTTCCTTAACAGATCCAGATAAGAGCATTGAAAGTTGTCAATCTCTGATGCTAACTTAAGACATCATTGAGAAACCACGTAACAGAATGTGGGCGTGATACGGGTCTCAGACGAGTGCATGCTCTGGGGATAGATGAAAAATAGGAATCTGTAAGGTCAATTTTAAAACCATATAAGAATACCTTCTTCAGGGCTGACTTGGCTGTGGTAATAGTGGCGGGGCAAGGCCTTTCTCAAACAATGATCTAAAGAAGGTAACTGCTAAATTAGTCGTCATGATTTTGGCTTCAGATGTTTTCAGGAAGGAGGCTAATTTTTTGACTGCTGAGTCATACTGTCTAAGAGTAGAATCTCTTTTGTCTGATTCTAGAAACAGAGTGTTAACAGGGTCAATGTTTGCTCCCTTTTGGGCTGCGAACTTTATAAAGTCCATAAAACTAGGGCATTCTGAATTCTTGAGGAAGCTGACACAGTCTTGGTTTGTACTGTCTGGGTCAGTTTGGGCTTGGGAATCCGAAGACTCCGCAATCCCAGTTCCTGAAGAAGAGGGAACCAATTGCTCTTCGGCCAATAGGGGGCTACCAGGGCTGGTTGACCTTTGAATGTCCTGAGTTTGTGTAATACTTTCAGCAGTAAAGTTTATTGGAGGAAACAGATAAATTTTCTCCCAATTGTTCCAATCTACTGTCATTGCGTCCGTGGCATACGCCTGAGGGTCCAGGTTCGGGGCCACATAACAGGGGAGCTTGAAGTTGCTCTCCGTCGCGAACAGATCCACTTGGAGACCCGGAACCTGGCGGCAAATCCATTTGAAGGATTCCCCGTCCAGGGACCACTCCGTCTCCAACGGAGTAGCCTGGACAGGGAATCTGCCACCACGTTCCGCACCCCGCTAGGTGGGTGGCTGACAGGTGCCAGCTGTGCTTGTTCGCCAGGAGAAGATAGCAACCATCACCTGGTTTACTCGACCTGATTTGGAGCCGCCCCTGTTGATGCAATGAACTACCACTGCGCTGTCCAATACCAGCCTGATATGAATCCGGTTGGGGGCGGATTTTCTTTAGAGTTAGAAAAACCGCCATAGCTTCCAGGGTGTTTATATGGAACTGCTGAAACATTGTGGACCACGTTCCTTGTACTTTTGTTTTGGTGAATATCCTCCCCAGCCGCTTAGGGAAGCGTCTGTGTGTGAACAACTAGTGCGGGGGGAAACTGAAGCGGAACTGTCTTGGACAGGCCTCTGACTGTGGACCAAGGCCGCAGTCTTGCCTTTAAGATTCGAGGAATAGAGGAGACCTTGTCTCTGAGCTTGACATTGGCTCGACTCCGCCACACTCTGTTTATGTCTTTTAATTTTGCTTTTAAGAGCAGGTCTGTCACTGAGGCAAATTGAAGAGACCCAAGGATTCTTTCTTGGGATCGGCGGGATGCTGATTGGTTTTTCAGAAATTTTCTGGTGAGAGATGCTATCTCTTTCCTCTTGGGAGGCGGGAGGGATAACGTGTGAGAGGACAGATCCCACTGGAGACCCAGCCACTGAAACCGGGACTCCGGAGTCAGGCGGGACTTTCTCTGTTCAGCTGAAAACCCTAACGACTCCAGGAAGTTGATGACCATGGACGTAGCCTTCTGACACTCTAGAACTGTTGGTGCCCAAATTATCCAATCGTCCAGGTGCGCTGCTAGGGATATCCTCGGGACCGGAGTTGTTGAACTACCGTGTCCGCCAGCTTGGTAAATATCCTGGGCGCAAATGTTTAGACCGAAGGGCATGACCCTGAAGGAGTAGGCTTGATTCCCGAGTCTGAAACCCAGGAACGGAGAGAAGTTCCGAGCAACCAGGACGTGATAATAAGCGTCTGAAAGATCGATAGAGGTGGTGACGGCTCCACGCGGAAGTAGAGTCCGTACCTGAGCTACCGTAAGCATGCGAAATTTGTCGCATTTTATGTAGAGATTTAGACGCGCGACAGATCCAGGATCACTCTTTGCTGATCTGAGTCTTTTTGGGAACAGTGAATAACCTGCCTTGAAACTTTAGGTGCCTTACTTTCTTTATTGCTTGTTTGTTGAGCAATTCTGCCACGTAATCCTGCAGGATTGATGAGGGTGGCTGGTAAAACCTGGTCAGAGGAGGAGGGTCCTTGATCCAGCTCCATCCTAGACCCTTGGACACAATGCTGTGTGCCCAAGGGCTGAAGGTCCATTGGTCCCTGAACCAATACAGGCGACCACCTACCTGTGTGTTCTCAGTGGGAGGGAGCGGGTTTGTTCCCTCTACCACGTCCAGGTTTTCCTCTTGGGGTGGTGTTGGCTTTCCTCTGTGAAAGGGCCTGCCTCTTCCCCCTTGCGATCCTATTAAGGCCGTGAAAGAATCCACGGCCCTCATAGGTTGGATTGTATGCTGGTGAAGCAACATACGAGGGCGCAGCAAGGGAATGAGCTGGTTGGACCAGCACATATTGTTGGGGATGGGCCTTTGAGGTGGAGGGCTGTGCCACTGCCGAGACTGGGACGGCTTGGACTACCGCCTGATGGTGGGGCCTCTTATGCCTCCTGAATCGTTTGCCTCCTCTCGTCTGGGGCCGCCAGATTCTGTGGTCTTAGGCTTGTAGGCAGAAATGCCCCAGCGAGAGCGCAGACTCTGGTTGGCCCTTGTAGCCTCTCTACATAACATTCGTAACCTCTTCTTCTGGGAAGAGGTTAGGCCCCCAGATCGAGCTCTTCATGAGCTTGTTAGGCTCGTGACGGATAGTGGCATCAGTGAAAATAAACTTCCTGCATTCCAGTCTGGCCATGATAAAGTCAAACAGGTGGACTGAAAGCCCGCCAGCAGGGATTTAGCCAAGACCTGAAAGAAATGGCTCATCTGCACAGGAGACGGCAGTGGCTTCCGTGAGGCAGACGGAGTTCAAGGACCGGGCTAGCTTAGTCCGGGCATCAAACTCCGCCTTTAGCAAAGATTCCGGCATTTTGGGGAGCTGCTCACTAAACTGTGAGGAAGCACAAAGGGGTCCAGCTTTCCCAACAGTGAATGTGGACGGGCGTCCAGTCCAGAACTCGTCACTTCCTGGGAATACCAGGGATGTGGAGTCTGTTTCCCTTAGCTGTGGTAAGGGATTACCCTCAAAGCACGCTCGGGCCGTAGCCAGAGCGACTTTGTTTAAACAGGGAGTGGGCAAGGTTGTCTCCCAGGGCGAACATAGTAAACTGCCCTTGAAAGGCGTCAACTTTGTGTTGTCTGCCTGCCACTCCGCCAGAGTGCGCAGGAGAGCCGACTGAGCTTGGTCCCTAGGGACGATGACAGTCTCCCTAGGAACCTTATCTGAACGCGTATCCAGGCTTCCTCCGTCAATCCTAACGAAGCCTGGGTAGGGGGCAAGAGATCGGCGGGAAAGAACTCCAGTTCCTCCAACCGTCTCGTGCCAAGACCTTCCACCGTTAAGTTTGCCATCATGTTGGATGGCCCGGAGGGCGAAACGCCAAGGGTTCCCGACGTCAAAGGGAGGGAGATCCGCTGTATCAGGGATGACATACTGGGGTTCGGCTCCGGGTGGCGAGCCATTCCCGCCAGTATGTTGTCATGGCTGGTCAACTTTCAATGATATCTGGGTAAACTTGAGATTTGTGATTAAAGTCCTCCGAGAACCTTTCAAAGAGCTGGTTCGCAAAAGTCTCGCGTCAAAGGCAGGCTGGCGAGGAGGGCTTGGTTTTGATGCCCTCTTACTCGCGCCTTTGCCGGAGGAACCAGACTTGCTCCCGGAGGCTACAGGTGCTGAGACCTTAGCCTTCGACGGGGGGAAAGGCAAGGCTTTCCTGGAAGACGAGGACTTATAGCCCTTCGCCTTCCATGAAGTCTTCAACTTCAACTTGGGGATAGCTGATGGAGCTCTATCACCCAAGGAGGAAGACTTCACAAAACCTGAAAAGGAAGACACAGAAGAAGCTGGGGAGTCAAAAAGGGGGCCCGCCCCCGCAACCTCACTTACCTCGCTACTTACCACCTGGTCCTGTTCTGTATTCATGGGTTCCAGGTCCAAGTCTAAAGCGGCGACGTCCTCCGAAACTTCTGCATAAAGGATGTCCACTTGGGGTGGCTGGGTCGCATCCCGGATCTGCTGGATGATGGGGTGGCAAGATCTTCTGGCACTGCGGCCGCCACCCGTGCGCGCCGGGTAGAGCAGGTCCCTCAACTTAGTGTGTCGAGGACATAGGGCTTCCCTGACGGAACATTCCTCCCAAACCCAGCCACCCAGGCCCGGAGGGATTCCAAGGAAGACTTCTTGGAGGACTCGTCCGCCTGTAAGATAACCAACAATTAGCAGAACGAAAAAACAGTTCGAGAACCATAAACACTATTCAATATGAGGAGCATAAAACGGAAGAAAACTGTCACTTACCGACTCATCCTGGACACTCGCACACAAAGCGAAGCAAACCTCACAGCCATCGGGGTGCCAGACTACCAGGTCGGTCCAGCCGGACCGCACAACCAGCGTGGGTCCGGCACACTACGTGTCCATAAGGTTGCTGCAATGAAGCGGTGCACCCCGGCTCCTCACAGCAAACAGTCTGTAAGTGTAAAAAGTACATAAACCTACCACTCTAAGCAATCTAAAGCCGGCAAGGCCGGGAATTTCAACTACAACCGGAATGCTCCGGTGGAGAAGAAATCCTCGTTAAAAACTAGGCCAATAAGCTCCAAATTACACAGAGTGGAAGGTAATTACTTCCAGACCCCGGAATACTCCCGGGGAATGAAAGGTATGAGACAACAGGAACTCACCGCAAGGGTTGCCAGTAAAAATAACGGCGGAACCCCTGGTGCGCAGAACCGGACTCAATAGCATATATATAAAAAATTAGGGAGGAGTGAGTACTCCGTTAGATAAATTACACTTATATAAATATGTATATATAAACAATAAAAATAAACAAGTGATGGTAAAAGGAGCAAACCACTCCGGAGACCGGAGGGATCCGCCCCTTATATATATTCCCCTCTCTCGGACTTCCCGCCAGTGAAACAAGGTGGGCAAGATGCTCGTATGATATATAACATAAGCCGGAGCAAGTATAAACAACCCAACCAAGAAACCCGGACGGGGAGAAAGAAAGTGTGGGAGAGAGTGTTCGAACTCGTTCGAAGTCGGAGAGTAAACGAACCACCAACACAAACACAGCGATGCTTGGGACTGTATGGGAGGGAGCGAATCCCTCTACCAAATGGGGAGTCCCTCAACTCGGAGAAAACGCCATCTAGCGTCACCGCACGAGTAGAGCAAGGCTGGGGAGGGGGGAAGGGGGAGGGGGTGTGGTAGGGAAGAGTGGTAGGCTACGAGAAGAAAACAGGAGACAGGGGAAAATGATTCACCCGCTCAACTGCACACACACCACTCCAAGAATAATGAAACTTAGGAGGGTGGCCTACTACTAGGGGAGGGATGCGACCGAGCCTCAATGCCCAACTCCTGACTAGGCGAAGCCTAATAAGGGACCTAACCCAGTATAGGCTAGGAAAACGGAAGGAGTGCGGAAGGGAGGAGGAAGGCAAACAGGGAGAGAAATTTTGTGCCGAGAGCCAACCGGGACCGAGAAGAGGGGGCAAGAAGGCGACTAGCCTAGAGGAGACACATCCAAAGAACTCTATTCCCCCAAAGGAAGGAAGAGAACTAAGGGGCTCACTCTGCCACCCCAAAAAACGACCCCGGAGGAAACAGCAACCAAAACTCCCTCAACCTGATGGATCCTCCACGCCTAGGGCAAGAGGAAGGAAGCAATACTAGCCTATAATAGGCAAGGGAAGGCCACACTAAATAAACCATCACACACAAAAACATAGAATAAATAAAAATGTGCTCATATTAGGTGCGTAGCCTACCTCGGGAAGCGGTTAGATCTGAGGCTGCCGCTACCTCGAGGAGGTAAACAATGAATAAAAACAAAATAGAGCACCATCGCCAAGAAAAAAAAAAATAATATAGCCTAATGTAGACTAAGTAACAAACAAGGAACCCAGCCTGGGGGACCTGGACGGGGCATCACCCTAAAATGGGCCTATAGGCCTAACAAATATGTAAAACTCTAAAAGAAAAGGGGGGGCCACCACAGGAAACCCGCCAGGAGGAGAACCAGGGGCAAAAATAATAACATATAACGACAAGGAGACAACCCCAACAGAAAAAGAACTGATGGGGTCGCCTCGTGATCGACATGGCTGGCGGAGGACGCCGTGGCGTCATAATAAGTTCTCATAATTATGAAAAATGAGACCAATTACAGCCAAATTATCGAACAAAACCCCACAATAAGATGGTACTTAACTTGGAGATGGTAAAGCTGCTCGATGACATGATTAATTGGTGAAATAATCCAAAAAAGGCACAAGCACACAAAAGAGAGATGGTAGCATCACGTGCTAGAAAATGGAATGAGGTAGGTGGCGCTGGTGTCGCCGAGCTGGCGGGTGTTTGTGTCTTGAGGGGGCTGTAACGGCTCACCGCTCTCTTCTGGGGGTTTTAACAGGAGATATCTTTCGAGTAAGACTCCGTGGTAGTGATCCTTCACTCACCCTTCGTTATACCGACGTCTTCCTTGGAGAAGACGCTCGATCTGGGGTAGTAACCCCAGCTTTCCTGAAAGCTCTTTTTTTCTCTGGTATATCTAGCATTTTATACCTAGAAATTCGTGCTACAATGGAATTTCACCGGCTGACACGGGGCTGGACTCAGAAAAGTTATTTATAAGTGTATAATCTTTTTACATTTTATAATACAAGTGCATTACTTTTCATGTAAGACTATATCATGAATCTGTGTGATAACAGACACCAAATAGGTTCCATTGGCAAGCTCTCACTTCTTGTGTCAGAAAGTGAGGCAGCTGCAAAGAAGAGAGGGATTGGTTGGAGGGCAGTACTGATAATCTGTCAAAAAAATTTAAATTTTTGATAATACTCCAAAAATATAGGGTATGTGTGAAAAAATTAGTTTGTATTAAAATTTAAAACTCAAACAAATATTATAATTATTTTCATAACAAACCTTATTTACAACAGCCTGAGTAGCAACTTAGTTGGGAGGGAACTGAGTGGCAGATAAAAGATCTAGAGAAGACCAAAGGATATTTCAGACATAAGAACTGCAAAGACAGAGCAATAGGTCATGGGATGGAATGAGACCGTTATGAAAAGATTGTCCAGTAAATTCCATTAATCATATACTGCTGTACTATTTTTTCCATTTTAAAGGCTCCCTTTTGCACTAGTTTGTACTGATCAAAATCCAATGCCCTCACTGCACATGCTGAGGTTCATGTTCTTTTATACTGATTGACCTTAAAAGTATAACTTGAAGCTTCAAGTAGGTATGTAGTGATACCTCTTAAGCTTTACCTGGAGAGCAGTGTACTGTTGTGAATCCGGTAATGGCTGAATATGATATCATTCTTATGCCAAATTTTAAAGGTACTGTGTATTGTTCCTAGATATACTAACCAGAGCTTTTTTTTATACAAGTATTCTCAGCATGAGCTAGAGATGGCTGTTGAAGCCTTGTAACAAGGATTAATCAGTAACAGCCATGTAATTGATGGACTCCTGCCCACACACACACACACACACATGCCTGTAACCTGCCAAGTTTTCCAATGGAAAACAGGCAGGATTATAGTAAAAGGCTTCTCTTTGCGTATCTAGAAAAATACACATCTTTAAAATTTGGTATATGCTCCTATCACAATACAGCCATCACTTTTTACAAAGGAGATTTACTCCTGATATGGGAACGATGTCTAACAAAGTCGACTGGTACTGTTCGTGAACTTGAGGAACATTCGGGTTTGGAACGTCTGCCACATCCTGCAAGTCTCTACTTACAGCAAAGGACTGGAGGAATCTGGAAATGCTAGATTCCCTATTATGATTATGTGGAAGAGAGACCCGAATAAGATAACCTTCCACCTAACCTGGCACAGAGAAGCAGAGGCTGATAGGACCCTGTACCAGTGTTTAGTCCACTTGGACAAACTACACTCTACAAAAGGTCCAGGGAATCTTATCTATCCTGTTAGAGAACAAGGAAAATGGCAGGAAGGAGGGCCAGGTAAGAAGCACCTAGGGGCCTACAGTCATGTTCATGTAGAGAGAGAAAGGAAGTCAGTTAGTCAGGACTCTGCAGTTGATACATAAAACTGAAGTTGTGCTGAAGGAGGTTAGGAGTAACTATGTACCATATATGCTAAAAAGAGCAGAGACCAGGACCTTAAGACACAAACTGACTGGAAATTCTGTTCAGAGGCCACAAGGATCAGAGTAAGAAGTGGCAACCTTACTTTCTAATTGGCTGAGACGTGGATTGCAGCATGGGTACCATGAACTCATAGAAGCATTAGTTGTAAAGCAGAACAAATGGAATCATGGTATGTGAGTGCTTCCTTCCCATGGGGATTGGGGAATGAGAACAGATCTCAAAGATGGCAAGAGGTAATAGTGGTGCTATACCAATGCAATTGCACATAGATGATGTAGAGAGATTCCCTTGAAGTGAGAGTTGAGGTATATATGGTAATGGAGTCTTAAAGGTAGTGCAAAAATTGCTCCTTCTTGGACTTGTTACTGAAAGTCCTTAAACCCACCTGCTTGCCTTGACTAAATGGCTTTGAATCTTTGGTGGATGTTCTCTTTCACAGACCTGGCAAGTAGTGTCAGGGCCTAGCTGACCTGTGCCTCTGTTGCCATATTTATGGAAGGTTGAATCATAGTCTTAATGGAAGTCACTGTAAGGCAGTATGTATAAAGAGTCTTCCTGCCTTGAATCCATTTATACTCCATTGTACCAGCAGTTGCCCTACTGTGGCCTAGATCAGCTATGAGAGGAAATTCTTTATATTAGTCAGTCTGTTGTATAGAGCACCCAGTGGGATTAAAAGGGTTACTCCTTTGAGTATTCACAGCGGCAACCAAAAATACTGTAGGTATTTCCCAAAGAAAAACCTGGATATTTGTTAAATCACTGATTTTGAAATCCATCTTCAGTTTATTGGATGCTTTTACAGTAAAAGGGCTTTAAACTGACTGGTAAGGTTTTTGTATGAATTTTTTCAACTTTGGGCAGCTACATGTCTAAAATACATGAAAAATACATTTTTCAAGGTTTTGTAACTCATGTTGATCATATCTCCTTTAGTTTTCTGTACACAGTATTTTATTGTATAGTTGTAAATTTCGTTGCAAACTAATTGACAAGATAGTTTTGAAATTTGCTTAATTTTTTATAATTTGCATAATTTTTTTATAAACATAGACGAATATTTTTAAAATTTGCTTTATTTTTGATAAGTGCAGACTGTAATCTTCAGTAATGGAAGATAAATAGCTGATCCCCCATAATGTGGTTGACTCACATCATGAACCTGAGCAATTCATATTCTTGAGTAGATAAGCAATTCATTGTACAGTTTTCTAGGTCATTATCTGGTTCTTACTTGTCATCCTACCTGCATACTGAGATGGACAGCCCTCCCTACCCTATCTACTATTCTTTGAGAAATGTCTTACCAAGCTAACAGTGAGTAACTCAGAATTTGAACTCGGTGATCCTGCACTCTTTAATGGATTAACAAGGTATTCTACATAAAATATCTAAAGTAAGGTAGTGATTATTACTCCTTACAGAAGCACACTTTTAAAAGAAAATTCTTTTGTAAATATGAACCATTACCTACATTGAGGCACCTTCCTCCTTTCATATGATTGGGTAAAGATGCAGTAATTTCCGAGTGAGTCCTTAGAAGCTCATATCTTACTCTTTGAGAGAGGAAGTCTGTCTAGGGAATTTTTATAGCTGGTTATCTAGTTGAATACATTACACCAACTGAATAAACAGTAATAGGGAATCAAAACAGTTTTCAAAATTGATTTTTCATTAGATTTCTCATTGTTTACATTTTAGTGATAGTATCGTTCTGGAGTATGAAATTAATTCTGGTACTTTTTTTATCCAGCCAAGAATGGGTACTGATGGCAAGACACTGGAAATTCCTGTTGGTATGGTGGGAGAAGCTTCAAAAGGTCGGAAACGAAAGAGAGAACAGTCTTCAGTGAGAGATCCACTTGCATCAAAGTATGTATGATGTACCCCATTGTTTTTTCTTATATAATTAATGGACTGGATTAGAGTTTTATCTGCTAAAATGTACTTGTGATTTTTATATATGTAACTTACCCAGTAATTACTTAGCTAAGAGTTTCTACTGGAATGTCAGTTAGAATTCTGAATCCGTGGTAGCGGTTCTTTTGTTTGTATAGGTGACCATGCCTCGCCCACTTTTGGGGTACGAAAGAGGAACAACACCGCCAACATGACAATTTGTTTCTGCCGTTTGTAGTGTCAACACCTGGTGTTGTTACAGACGGTTCAGAGTTTTGGAATTCGTATTGGCATTGAATTTGTTCTTTGGTGAAGTATTTGTAACCGTTTCGGCATTTTTCATTTGACTTTTCATGGATTAATTTTTTTTTTTTTACTAGTTAGGAAATGTCCGACACTAGTAGTTCTAGTTTCTGGTATTGTAGTAAGGGCTGCAATACTCCGATGACAAAAGTGATTTTATTGAATCTCATACACCCTTTGTTCCGGTTGCAGAGGTCAGGTTTGTTCATTAGATTTGACTTATGACGAATGCAGAGATTGGGAGAACAGAAATGGAAGACCTTAAATTCTCATTTATGTGGAATTGTAAAAGTGAAGCTAGAAAGAGATAAGTTAGATGTTGGAAAGCTGCCACTAAAGCTAGATGGAAACCTAGCTAGTGTCAGGCATTCAACTCCCAGATCAGATAAGGCTGACATATCTATTTGTTCTCCAGATGTTAATCCTTCCCCACCTGCATCAATTAATTTTAAACGCTGAGACTAAATTGGTTAGATTTACAAAAAAGTGTCTGTCATTTATGATGCATTTTAATCTTTGCTTTGGGAGTGAGCAAAATGTGTTGTTGGTGGAAAAAGTTTTTCAAAAATCACTCATTTTTAGTTTTTAAGATTAAGAGTTCATTTTTGGCTCCATTTTTTGTCATTGCCTGAAGTTTAGTATGCAACCATCAGAAATGAAAAAGTATAATTATCATATATAAATATTGGAAATATATGACAAGAAAGAATAAAAAAATTTCATATATAATTGTATACAAATCGCTGTGAGCAAAATGGTTAAAGCTAATGAGTTATTTATTTTTGTCACAGTTAAATTGGTGATGATTTTGGTATATAACAAATTGTAAAACGACCAAAGCAACAAGTGGAGAAAATATTATCACAAAATGATGCATGAATTCATAAATGAGGACGTAAAAAAATTTTTTTCAAAAATTCACCATAAATCGAAATACGTTGTGCTCAGAGACTTAACGTTTGTTGCAAAATGAAGGTAATTGATTGAATATTACTAGACTGTAAGTGTTTTTTTACAATTGCATTTTTCAACCATTTTGGTCGAGTTAAAGTTGACCGAAGGTTGAAATTTTGGCACTTTTATAAGTGTGATTTATGGCTTTTGAAAATATTTCAAAACTGATAAAAGCTACAACCATGAGTTATTTTTTGTTATATTCTACATGATATTGCGCACATTTTCATGTATAACACTATATGTAACACCTAATATAAAATCAGTTTTTTCTTGCGAGAAATTACGACAAGGTGACTAAAGAAATTCTGAGATTTTCAGTAGAGTTGGCGGCGTGGAGGAAGCGCAAAAAAAGTTTTTTCAAAAATTCACCATAAATCGAAATATTGTGCTAGAGACTTCCCGTTTGTTGCAAAATGAAGGTAAATGATTGAATGTTACTAGAATGTAAGATGTGTAGCTTACAATTATACAATTTACCATTTTTCAAGTCCATTTTTTTTACAGTCTTCAAAGTTGACCGAAGGTTGAAATTTTGGCACTTATATATTTTGATTTACATGAAAATATTTCCAAACGGATAAATGATACAACCATGAGTTATTTTGTTGTATTGTACATGAAATTGCACACATTTTCATGTATAACACTTTATGTAACGCCTGATATAAAATGGCTTGAAAATTACGACAAGGTAACTAAAAAGGAATTTTCTTAGATTTTCAGCAGAGAAAAAACTTGCCTTCCAATTTAATGTCAGTGCGGAGGGAAGGAAAATAGTTTTCATAAAATTCACCATAAATCGAAAGATTGTGCTAGAGACTTTCCATTTGTTGCAAAATGAAGGTAAATGATTGAATGTTACTAGAATGTAAGTGTTTTAGCTTACAATTGCATTTTTTGACCATTTCAGTTGAGTCAGAGTTGACTGAAGGTTCAAATTTGGTCACTTATCAGTGATTTATATGAAAATATTTCAAAACTAATAAAAACTACAACCATGAGTTATTTTTTGTTGTATTCTACATGAAATTGTAAATCACATTTTCATGTATAATATCTACAGACCATGTAAGCCTGATATAAAGCGAAGAGGTTTTCTGAGTGGAGAAAATTCAACGACAAGGTGACTAAAGAAATTCTGAGATTTTCAGCAGTTACTGCCTGCAGGAGGGAAGAAAAAGTTTTTCAAAATTTCACCATAAATCGAAATATTGTCCTAGAACTTTCCATTTGTTGCAAAATGAATTAAATGATTGAATGTTACTAGAATGTAAGCATTTTAGCTTACAATTGCATTTTTAAATATCTAACTTCCCTGGTAGTTACATATATATAGCTTTATCCCGCCGATTCGTCATGGGCATGGCAGAAATTCAAAATTAAGCGGCAATCGCCGATAGATGGTCAGGTGGCCATACCTGAGCACCCTCTACCAGGTACCTAGAACCATTCCCAATTGTCCTCAGAAATTCCCTGCCGTCGTTCTATCAACACGTTGGAAATTCGCTCTGCTTTGGTTTGCTTTACTACAATTGGTGAAGTACCCATTACTTGTTTGGTTTTCGTTGATGGCTTTCGCTGATATTGGATTTTCCCTGGATTTTTCTTTTTCTCATTGATAGCTAATTTGGTCGGTTTCCGACTGGAACAATTGTTCTTTGTACTTGCTTTTCAAGATGGCTGATCCTGTTGTTAGAATGTGTGTTAGGGGATGCAAGACCCGGCTTCCCAAGGCTGCTCTTGATCCCCACACAGTATGTAAGAAATGCAGAGATCATGTGTGTGCATTTGATGATAGATGCAATGAGTGTGAAAGTTTGTCCGAGAAAGAGTGGAGAGAGTATGATCGCTATGTGAGGCGATTGGAAAAGGACAGAATTAGGAGAGCTAGATCTTCCAGTGTTCTGTCAGCTAGGTCTTCTGATAGTCAAGTCCTTTCTAACTTGTCTGATACTAATATTCCTGATCCTAACCCTAAGGTAGTAGTACCCGATCCTCCTGCGGAGTCGGGATTAAGTAATCCGTCTTTAATAGATATAATGGCTGCTATTTCGGCCATAGGAGTTTCTGTGCAATCCCTTTCTTCGGATAGGGAAGTGATGTGGGGGGCAGTGCATAGTTTGCAACAAAAGTTCGGTGACAGTGTTAGTGCAGTGGAGGGTGCGTCCGTTCGTGTCTGTCACGCTCCTAGCCCTAGACCTCTTCCATGCTCCCCAACCCCTGGGAGAAGGAACGTCGACAGGCTAAGGGAGGTGAGAGACGTTGAACAATCAGTGGACGTCCCCTCAAGCGATCCTGTTGACGCATCCCAGGACGCTCCCCCTCGCCGCAGGAAAGGCGAGATGAGGACGTGTTCTTCTTCCTCGGATGACGCAAGACCCAGACGTGGTTGGCGTCAATCACAAGAATCTAGACCTATCAAGAGACGCAGGTCCCCTTCCCGCTCCAACAACCCTCTTGCAGCAAATGGAGCTCTCCAGAGAGATTCCTGTCGGAAGAAGACGGCGTTTCTGCGCCTAAACAGAGGCGTAAGACGCATAACTCGTCGGAGGAAGAAGACGTATACATTACTTCAGTTCACGCTTCTCCCCCGCCCCCAGAATGGGACGTGTCGCAAGCTGCGTCACCACCTCATCATCAAAAGATCCCAGCTAGAGTCTCCGAAGTTGTGGAAGCTCGTGCAGTGCCATCTCCAGTTGTTTCCCAGCAGAAAGTGGCACCTCAAGTTAAAGTTCTTGTCGGAAGTTCAGCAGTCCCTTGCGTCTCTTTTGACTCTTACAAGTCGCAAGGACTAGAGAAGAAACACACAAGAAGGAATCTAAGGACGTCAACAGACCCAAGAAGAGGGTAAGGCAAGAATCAGGACAACAAGACGCTAACAGCCAGCAAGACGCAAACTCGCGGCAAGTTGCAGCGCTCATAGACGCTTCCCCGCAACAAGCCGCACGAGTGACGGGAGGTGACAAGGATCGTGAAGCTCCCTCGCAGCAAGTTGGACGCATGCGTGACGCACGCAAGCAGCACGATCACACGTTTCCCCACTCGTTCGACATCGGAATAGCGGATCCTTTGGAAGAGATCTCGGAAGAGGAAACTCAAGAAACTCTTCATGCCGCTGATCTGAAAAGACTTCTTACTCTTTTTGGCGGACTTATTTCCTAACGATTTTCAACAGGCCGTACCTCGAGTCCTCCCTCCCAATATTTGATGGGTAGACCCCAGAAGTCTTCCTCATTCAAGAAGACAGTGTTGGCCAAATCAGTGAAGAGAGCCTTTTCGACACTGAATGATTGGATTTTGAAGAAGAAGGAACAAGGAAAGACAACCTTTTCCTTTCCCCGACAAGATTGGCTTCTAGATCCAGCGTGTGGTATGAGACTGGGGAAGCTCTCGGTTTGGGAGTTCCTGCCTCCTCCCAAGGGGACTTCTCCAGACTTCGTTGACTCTTCACGGAGAACAGCCATGACAAAAGCCAAGGTTCTGTGGTCCACTTGAGTTGGATCATTTGCTGAAAGGCGTTTTCAGAACTATTGAAGTCTTCAGCTTGATGGACTGGACTCTTGCAGCTCTTGCAGAGGTTTCAGATGAGAAGAATGACACGCAAATGCACCTTATTGCCTGTCTCGATAAAGCTGTGAGGGATGGGACGGTCGAACTTTCTGCCCTTTTCACAGCAGGTGTTATCAAGAAACGAGCTATGCTGTGTTCGTTCTTGTCTTCAGGAGTGACTATAGCTCAGAAATCTGAACTCTTGTATGCCCTTATCTAAACAGCTCTTCCCTTCAGAGCTGGTTAAGGATTTATCAGCAGCCCTTGCGCAACAATCAACGCAAGATCTGATCACAAGGACTGCTAGGAAAGTTCTTCCGGCAAACTTTTTAGCCAGGAAGGACAAAGAAGCTCCTCCTACGCGTCAGCCCTTTCGTGGGAGAGCCCTTTCGAGAGGAAGTCAGAGAATGGCTGCTGGAGGACAACTTCGTAAGAACCCCAAGCAGCAACCGAAATCCAAGAAATGATCACAACAACCTCCAGACACAAGTGGGAGCCAGGTTATCCCACTTTTGGCAAGAGTGGAGCCAAAGGGGAGCGGACGATTGGACAGTCGAAGTTTTGAAGGAAGGATACAAGATTCCCTTCCTAAGGAAGCCCCCTCTTTCACAAGAACCGTTAGAGTTGACAGCTACTTACTCGGGGAGCAAAGCAGCAGCTCTTCAAGAACAGGTGACCCAGATGCTATCAAAAGCAGCAATAGAAGAGGTAAAGGACTCTCGTCAGAGGTTTTTACAACAGACTTTTTCTGGTACCCAAGAACTCGGGGGTTGAGACCAGTTCTGGACGTAAGTCCACTGAACAAGTACGTAAGCAAAGTCAAGTTTGCCATGGAGACATCTGCGTCAGTCTAGCAGGCACCAGACCGGAAGACTGGATGGTTTCGATAGACCTACAGGACGCGTATTTTCACGTACCAATTCACTCGAACTACAGAAAATATCTGAGGTTTGTGCATATCGGGACAACCTATCAGTTCAGAGCACTTTGTTTTGGACTAAGCACGGCTCCTTACGTTTTCTCTCGAGTGACATCGAACGTAGCTCACTGGTTACATCTAAAAGGGATACGGATTTCGATGTACCTGGACAACTGGCTAATCAGAGCCAGATCGCAAGCAAAGTGTCTGGAGGATCTACAAGTGACAATGAATTTGACGCAACAGTTAGGTCTGGTAGTAAATCTAGCCAAATCACAGCTAACGCCTTCACAGGACATCATCTACCTGGGGATGAGGATTCAGTCAGTGGTTTTTCGGGCTTTTCCAGCCCCGAAACGCATTCTGGGTTGCTTAGAAAAGGTGAAGCTCTTTCTAGGGAGATGGACCTGTTTGGCGAGGGAGTGGATGAGTCTGCTGGGGACCCTCTCCTCGATCGAACAATTCGTCTCCCTGGGAAGACTACATCTACATCCTCTTCAGTTCCATCTGTCAAGCTATTGGAAAAGAGGCCTAGATCTGGAGACGTGGATTCCAATCCCTCTGGGAATCAAAAATCATTTGAGTTGGTGGAATGACCCCAACAAACTTCAAATAGGCCTCGAACTTCAACAGAAGAACCCCGACCTAGTGTTGTATTCAGACGCATCAGACATGGGGTGGGGTGCAACGCTGGGGAAGGGTGAGATCTCAGGTCTATGGGAAAACCATCAGAAGAAATGGCATATAAATGTCAAGGAACTGGTGGCCATTCATCTTGCGCTAGTCCACTTTCAGGAGAAGGTCCAGAACAAGATTGTACAGGTCAACGCAGACAACACCACAGCGTTGGCCTACATCAGGAAACAGGGTGGCACTCGTTCGGATTCCCTTTACGAGGCAGCAAAAGATCTCCTGCTGTGGGCAGAAGCGAACAACTTAACTCTGATCACCCGCTTCATAGAGGGAGAGAAGAACGTCAGAGCGGATCTTCTCAGCAGAGGAAGACAGGTTCTCACGACAGAATGGACCTTACATCACGAGGTGTGCAACAGGCTTTGGAATCTGTGGGGAGAACCGTCAATAGACCTCTTTGCGACACAGAGAACGAAGAGGTTACCAGTCTACTGCTCTCCAGTCCCAGACCAGGAAGCAGTGGCAGTGGACGCCTTCCTCATGAATTGGGAGGGACTAGACATGTACGCTTTTCCCCCATTCAAGATCCTAGACAGAGTCATGAAGAAGTTCAGGGAGTCGAACGACGCCCGCATGACCCTGATAGCTCCATTTTGGCCTATGAGACCATGGATCACAGAGGTGATGGAGTGGCTAGTAGACTCCCCCAGATCGTTACCTTGTCAGAACGATCTACTCAGACAGCCACATATAGAGAGATACCATCAAAATCTCCTCGCTCTCAACCTAACTGCCTTTCGACTATCGAAAAACTGGCAAGAGCGAAGGGCTTTTCAAGGGAAGCGGCAAGAGCCATCGCGAGAGCGAGGAGAACGTCCACACTCAAGGTGTACCAATCAAAGTGGGATGTATTCAGGGAATGGTGCAGAAAAAATAACATTTCCTCTTCCAGTACCTCTCTAACTCAACTGGCAGATTTTCTACTGCATTTAAAACCCAAGGAAACCTAGCAGTATCAACCATCAAGGGATACGCAGCATGCTTGCTTCCGTCTTCCGTCACAGAAATATTGGCGTGTCGGAGACAAGGACCTCACGGATCTCATAAGGTCTTTTGAGACAGTTAAGAGGAAGGACAACCCGACCCCCTCTTGGAATTTGGGCGTAGTCCTAAAATTTTAACCTCGAATAGGTTTGAACCTCTCGACAAGGCTTCATGGAAGGATCTCACTAAGAAGACCCTTTTCCTGGTCGCGTTGGCTACAGCCAAGAGGGTAGGAGAATTACAAGCCTTTAGCAAGAAAGTAGGCTTCAATGGGGAAAATGCAGTCTGCTCACTTCAACTTGGTTTTTCGCTAAAAACGAGAACCCTTCTCAACCATGGCCCAGATCCTTTTCCATACCAGGGCTGTCTCATTTAGTAGGACAGGAAAAAGAGAGAGGCCTTTGTCCAGTTAGGGCCCTAAAATTTTATCTACAGAGGACCAGAAACATGAGAGGTCAGACAGATCACCTCTGGTGCTCAGTGAAGAAACCCGTTACCCTTATCAAAGAATGCACTGGCGTTCTTTATCAAGGACTTAATAAGGGAAGCTCACCAAGAATGTGACGAGAAAAGCTTCCCAATCCTCAAAGTCAAAGCGCATGCGAAGTAAGAGCTGTGGCGACCGATGGCTTATAGACACAACAGGTCTATGAAATCGATTTTGAGGCGACTTTTTGGCGAAGCAAGTCTATCTTCGCAGATTGTTACCTGAAAGAAGTACAGACCCAATATGAGGATTGCTGTTCCTGGGTCCGTCACGTTGCCTCAGCGCCGTAGTTGGAGAGGGTACTACTGCCTCTACCCTATAACCTTCTTTTTTATTATACCCTTGCTTTTTCTTGATTTGAACTCACAGGTTGTCTGTGAAGGTTGTTGCAACCTTCCACAGTCTGGGGTTGCAAGTCTAGTTAGGTTTTATGGAGTGTGTTATTTAGTGATTTTAGTGGGTCAGGTGGTCAGCTCTTTGTCCATGGCTATGCCAGGATAGCAAGGGTGGTGGTCTAGTCATGTTAAGGTTGAGGACCGTGTGACAGCCCCATAGAGACTTTCTACAGCCCCCTGGATGGGTCGCTGGGTCTCTCAAGGAATGCAGGCGAATGAGGCAGGATATCTATGAAGCCAGCTTCCTTATCAGGTAAGAACCAGAGTATGGTTACAGCTAATATTTAGTGTTTAGTAATTATACGAATTCCCAACGGTGTTTTGGTTCTCTAACCCACCACCAATGGTGTCAATCAGCTATATATATGTAACTACCAGGAAGTTAGATATTTAAAAATGGTATTTTCATTATAAAATAAGTTTTTAAATATACTTACCTGGTAGTTACATATATAAAAGGTCCCTCCCTCCTCCCCTCTGAGAACAGGGGCATGGAATTTCTGAGGACAATTGGGAATGGTTCTAGGTACCTGGTAGAGGGCGCTCAGGTATGGCCACCTGACCATCTATTGGCGATTGCCGCGAATTTTGAATTTCTGCCGTGCTTGCGACGAATCGGCGGGATAAAGCTATATATATGTAACTACCAGGTAAGTATATTTAAAAACTTATTTTATAATGAAAATACCATTTTTTGACCATTTTGGTCGAGTCAAAGTTGACCGTAGGTTTAAATTTTGTCACTTATCGTGATTTATATGAAAATATTTCAAAACTAATAAAAACTACAACCATGAGTTATTTTTTGTTGTATTCTACATGAAATTGCACATTTTCATGTAAAATACCTTATGTAACGCCTGATATAAAGCGGCACGAAAATTACGACAAGGTGACTAAAGAAATTCTGAGATTTTCAGCAGTTACTGCCTGCGGAGGGAAGGAAAAAGTTTTTTCAAAATTTCACCATAAATCGAAATATTGTCCTAGAGACTTTCCATTTGTTGCAAAATGAAGGTAAATGATTGAATGTTACTAGAATGTAAGCATTTTTTACAATTGCATTTTTACCAAAAAGTCAAAGTTGACCGTAGGTTTAAATTTTGTCACATCGTGATTTATATGAAAATATTTCAAAACTGATAAAAGCTACAACCATGACTTATTTTTGTTGTATTCTACATGAAATTGCACACATTTTCATGTATAACACTTTATGTAACACCTAATATATTGTGAAAAATTATGACAAGGTGACTAAAGAAATTCTGAGATTTTCAGCAGAGTTACTGCCTGCGGAGGGAATGAAAAAGTTTTTTTCAAAATTTCACCATAAATCGAAATGTTGTATAGAGACTTTCCGTTTGTTGCAAAATGAAGGTAAATGATTGCATATCACTAGAATGTTAGATTTTTTCCAGGAAAAAAATACAAATATATATATATATATATATATATATATATATATATATATATATATATATATATATATATATATATATATATATATATATCACACATATATACACACATATATACATATATATATATATATATATATATATATATATATATATATATTATATATATATATATATATATATATATATATATATATATATATATATATATATATACATACATATATATATGAGTATATATATATTTATACATATATATATATACACATTCATACATACACATATATATAATAGATTTTTTTAACTTGGTACGAATATATAACTAAAAGGAATGCAGGTGAAAAACTTTTTTTTTTTTTTAAAATGAAATACAGGTTGACCATCACTAATCCGGCAATCAGTAGTCCGGAACAATCAGTAATCCGGCACAAATTTTGGCTAGAGTAATTTCCAACGTTTCCGCACTAATTTTCAAATTTCCCGGTCGCTGCGCTTAACTAAACTCCGCTTCAATTTGTGGCGCAGTGTGCTGCATCAACAAATGGGTAGCCTAGCCTACAATATGCTGAACTCTATTCACATATTAACAGTATTATACAAACACCAATATAACGAATGTGCATCTTTTTCATGGATCTTTTAAAAAGTTATGCTTTACTACATTGTTTCCAATTGCGTATATTCTCATATTGCTTTTGTGTTATAAATTGCAATCAATGTTTTTTTTTTTGGGAATCAATATCGCCGCATTTAACTGAGTTCAAAGCGCTTTTCTTGCTTCTAGTTAGCTTAAATGAATATGGATACTTTATTTATTTGGGACAAGGATATTTTTCGTTAAACGAAGTGCTTTTAAGTCGAAATATAACTTAAATAGGTCTCGTTGTGAAATTAATTTAGCTATTTTTCTGTTAATATATGACGTTTCTTGGGAATCAACAAATTATGGCGTTTGGTTTTTTTTTTTTTTTTTTTTTTTTTTTTTTTTTTTTTTTTTTTTTGAGTAAAAAAATCAAGATTCTGTTCGCAGCATTATTTTCTCTTGATTTCATCATAATACGAGCTTTACGTATTTATCTTTTATCAGCATGAAAACAGTAGTAATTTGTATTCTTTCATGCCAGTTTTATTTACGGTCGAGTTTCATCCATGTTGCCGATGCACGATAATTGAATATTGTTTTCTCAGCTTCAGCTACGACTTGCAGCTTAAAGTTACTGTAGCAGTATATTTCCCTGCCGATCTTTTCTCCAAAGCGAACAAGAGTATAGTGTAAAAAATATTTCAGTCCTATTGTACAGTACTTAACATCATTTGTAACATAACTACAGTAATTGTGTATGACCGTACGATGTCATTCGATACGATTATTAGCAAAACAATAGTTTCCCGTTCGGTTGTTTATGGCTGTACACATTTATGCAAGAGTATAACGTTACTAACAATACTTTTATCATTCTCTTTTACTTTTTTAACTAGCAGATGGAATAAAGAGATGGAGGAAAAGAAGTTGGTCTCTTGTAAGTTGGTCTCTCTGCTGCCTCTATGTGAAATCTAAAAATATTTC
Organism: Macrobrachium rosenbergii; assembly: GCF_040412425.1. NCBI lineage: Eukaryota > Metazoa > Arthropoda > Malacostraca > Decapoda > Palaemonidae > Macrobrachium > Macrobrachium rosenbergii. The sequence goes on from NC_089761.1 coordinate 70,508,106, forward strand.
CTAAATATTTTCATATCAGGGTATTAATTGCTAACCCCATCGTAAACTTGAAATATCGTAAGTTGAATTATCGTAACTCGAGCACTACCTGTATTTGATAATTGTCTTTTCTTTATTAACCAACTTGTACTGATTTATGGGATATTTTAATTCTAGGATGAGGTGCTTAGCTACTGTGTTTCGTGTATTCTAGCCTAATAAATGGTTAATCCGGCAAAATGGCTAATCCAGCACCCTCTAGGTCCCAATGATGCCGGATTAGTGATGGTCAACCTGTAACATACAGAACACCAATAAATACAGATATATAAAAACTTGTAATAAATATAAAACTAAATATAAAATCAATGCAGAATACTCACTCGTAATCCTGACTCTTCGTTCTGTTCTTGTTTTCTCCCTCCTCCATTGAAGAGTCTTGCATTTTTTTTCCTCTCGACATGACAAGGTACAGGTGGAGGAGGGAGACGCGCGCCCTTACTGCAGATGGGCCGCCTTTCGGCGGTCCGCTGCGCCCTCCAGTGTCCCTCGGGTAGGCACACTCCAGTATATGACCGCAGTGTGGTACTTGTGGTCACACTCCCCGAACCTGCAAAGTGCTACCTTGCAGGTGCAACAGACGTACCGGGTGTCTCTTTTTCTGCCATTCATATGGCACACCCGGCACCGTTTCTGCTTACGCCCTTCTAGGAGCTCCAGTGTGTGATCCCCTGCCTGCAGCCGACACACAGGGTCCACTACCCGACGGGACATTGGAATGTGAGGGAGGGTGGCAGCAAGGAGAGGGACAGCAGGGGCGGCATCATCAAGGGCAACGGCAGCAGGGGTGGCGTCGGCAGTAGCAGGACGACCGAGGTTGGCCCTCCTAGCGACATCTGCCCTATCCTTTTGGGGCAGATCTGGAGCTCGGGGCAGGGGGCCTGTGTTGGAAGGCCACTCCTCTGGATTAAAGTTTGAGGGCATTCCCAGCCACCTCGAGGAACTGGATGTGGGACAACCTCCAGGTGTCCGAATTGCACCCACAGTAGAGGATGTAGGCATTCTGGAGGGCCAACTGAAGGAGGTATTTGAGGAGCTTCTGTGTCCACCTCCTGGTTCTCCTGGCGAAGGGATAATACTGGATGAGTTGATCAAAGAGATCAACTACTCCCATGTGCCTATTGTAGTGCCCGATGACAGTAGGCCACTGGACACGAAACTCCTCATACGTAACTCAGCCCTGCGGTCGTGTTTTCTTCCACTGAACGACCTCTTCTTAGATGGGCTCATGACTGGTCGTAATCATGGGCATGAGTTGGACCCCCTTCCAACAGATGACGAAGACATCTCCCTTCCGCCGCCACTCTGTCTCTCCTCTTGCCAGATGTTGCAGCTGGCTAGCGAACCTCTTGAGGACATTCGGGGCCCCACACACCAACCGAAGGGTACCACTGACGTGCACACCTGCTTCATACAGTTCCTGGGCTGGGGATACTGAGTTATAATAATTATCCATAAACAGGTGGTATCCCTGGTCACGGAAATGATCCACAAGACCGAAGACAGTGTCACGCAGTGTGGAGAAGACCCCGGAATGCACCGAGAAGTCCACGATGTATTCAGTGTTGGATTCCGTAATAAAAAATAACTTCACACCATATTTCTTTGGCTTCTTGGGGTTGTACACTTTTATACTTAGACGCTCTTTGTATGGCATCATCTTCTCATCCAAAGAAAGGTTCTTGGAAGGAACCATGAGAAACTGGCACCGTTCATGAATGTAGTCCAACACTGGGCGGACTAAGATGAGGCGGTCGGGGTTATTCCGGGGTATGGCTCTTCGGTTGAAGGCGTTGAAATACCTGTCCAACGCCAGGAAACTATCACAGGGCATAGTGCCAGGCACATTGGGCGTACTTAAAAAAAATTCCGCCTCCAGTATTGCCTGACGTCGGCAGCAGGCATCATTCCAAAAAAAATGTGGAGCCCCAAAAAATGAGCCATGTCCATGAGGTTGTAGCTCCGCCAGCGATACGACAACGTCGTCTGCAGTTCCTCAGGGCAGTACCGAGCCTAATCCGCCGTCTCTGCAATGAGGTATTCCAGCAATTCCCGCGTCAGGAAGAGCTGAATGAACCCCAGTGCAGTGAGAGCACAGGGACAGTCAGTCCAGGTGCTGCTGTGAATGGGTGCATGTTAGGTGGGGTGGGGTCCTCCAACCACCCCTCATCACTTTCAGACGAACGGCCTTCACCCAAGCTGCCGCGACGTTGCGACCTTCTACAGGCCCGTGTGCGGGCATGACTTCGCACTCCCACCCTCCCCACTGACCTATCTCCCTCACTTTCACCATCACTTTCTGTCTCGTCCCCACCAGCCACAATCGGTGCCTCCTCCTCCTCCTCAGACTCTCCCTCATACGCACTGAAACCACTGAACTCCAGTTCACTTTCCTGCTGTGGCTCCTGTACGGACATTGGGGGCAAATACTCGTCATCACTGACATCGGGTGTGATGTCCTCGTCACTAGATGACCAACTGCCATCAAAATGAGGACTTTCCACCTCTCGATCGAGCTCCAACAAGTACTCATCAATGTCCTTTTGTTGGAGGCCTCCCAAATGCTTACGGATGCCCCTCAGGACACCCCGATGCTTCCTAGGGGTCGTAAAAGGCACGGGATGTGATCCTTGGTCCCCTTCGGTCACACGTGGCCGTACAACACGTCATTGAAAAGCTGGGTCACCTTGGGTGCTTGGTCCCTCTCCAGCATCCCAATCTAAAACTCGCCTCACACGCTCACTACCGACAGGCAATATGCGCCTTTCACGGTGCTGATGACGTTGGGACAGCTCTGCAAACGTTCTGTTGCGTCACAAATACGCTAACACTCGCAAAAGTTCTGCAAAACACGAATGCGTCAAGAAATCGCTCTCCGACGATGTGTCGCTGATGCTTTGTAGTGCGAGAAGAAAGAAATTGGCGCATGCGCGGCTGGGTAACGCTTGTAGACAAAACAACAGCATGATCCGTGAACTCCCAGCATCCCTCAAGGCGCGTGATTTAAATCCTTTCGCAAACTAGGCCTACAGTATAATTATTTTTCCGCGAATATTTAAAAAAACATTTTGTAGTCGACGTACCGTACGTCCGCTCGGCACCCGACAGACAATTTTAGTCGACGTACAATACGTCCAGTCGGCATTTAAGGGTTAATTTTCCAAAACCACCTACTTCTGCGGCTCCATCACTTCCGAACCTGATCGCTTCGCCAGCCTTGAAAATAAATTCGAGAAACGCTTAAATCTTGTGGTAAGTACAGTGGCCCAGTTAGGGGCATCAATGCATGTCCTGATGGACAAATTTGAGAATAGTGCAAAAGGTGAAGTATCAGTGGAGGAGGTGGCTGTTCGTCCCGCTGATTCTCCTAGGCGCAGGTCCCTGCCATACTCCCCGCTACATGGAAAAAGGTATACCAGTAGCCCAAGGGAGTTCAGTGGGGTCTGCCCACGAGCAGTTGTCCCTTCAGTCCAGCCTGTTGCATCCCAGGTTGTGACTAGAGACAGCCACTAGAAAGGCGTATCGGAAGTTCATTGGCTTTTTTCTAGTTCTGAGGAGTTGTCGCCTCGCAAGAGCTGTCTTCGTAGTTTTCCTGACAAATCCTGCCCGCTAAAGAGACACATCTCTCTTGCAAGAGATTGAGGGAGCCCTCTTTTAGTCCTCAGCCGTCTTGTAGCAAGTGGAACACTCCAGAACGTTTCTCCTCTCCTCTGCGCCAGGACAGCGTCAGTCTCCTAATAAGCGCCCTGTCCTCTCGGCTCGCTTAGTATCGACGGAATGTCCTGTGGAGCGCCAGGAAGCAGACAAGTGCCCTGTTGCAGTCAGGTGCCCTGATGTGGCCTTGCGCCCCAATGCGGCCAAGTGCCCTGATGCTCAGTGCCCTGATCTGGCGAAGTGCCCTGATGCTTTCAGGCGCCCTGAAGTGGCTGGACTTTTCCTTTTGTCGGAGCGCCCCGAAGCTGCCGATCTTCCCATAGTGCTCGAAACCCCTCGAGTCTCCAAGCACCCTGCAACTTCTGATCAGCCTTCCCCTGCTTTGGACCCCTCTCTTGAACCATTGCAGCGCAAGTTGGATGACATCCTTAACCTTTTGCAGAAGCCTACAACTCAGGCTGCCCCTGATTTAGTGGCAATGACTTCTCCAATCTGTTTGGCGGGTGAAGAAGAGGAGCAGGAGACATCTTTGACGCCGTATGCGTCTCTCCTCAAGTGCCTTCTTCAGCATTTCCCGGGATTTTTCTCTCCGAGTTCTCCATCCTCTCCAGGTTCGTCTTATTTGATGACCTCTCAGACTGTGGATGCGTCTTGACTACCCAAGATGGTTCTTTCCAAATCTTCGAAGAAAGCTCTTCGACTAATGGAGGACTGGCTTTCCGAGAAGAGGGTTCAAGGGCTAGCTTGTTTTAGCATTCCCCCCTCTCGCCTCTCACGTATGAGGTATTTGTCGTATGCAACGGGAGAAGCTCCTTCCCTGGGAGTGGCTGCCTCCTCCCAGGGGGACTTCTCTGCACTCATTGACTTGGCACGGAGGTCAGCTCTCGTGTCGGCAAAAACCTTCTTCTTGGCACAGGAGATAGATCATCTTTTGAAAAGTATTTTTAAGGCCTTTGAAGTGTTGAGTTTTCTTGACTGGTGTTTAGGAGCTCTTGCCAAGAAAATTCAAGAACCAGCTCTTGGGTGCGATGGACTCACAGACCTGGATAGTTTTCTGTCTTGCGCAGATAAAGCTGTTAGAGATGGCTCTCATGAATTAGCTGCACTGTACGCCATGGACGTCTTAAAGAAGCGTGAACTCTGGGTTTCATTCACTTTGAAGGGTGTCACTGCCTCACAGAAATCGGCTCTACTGTTTTCTCCTAGGGACAAACAGCATTTGTTTCCTCACTCCACCATAAATGAAATTGCAGCGAGCCTGCACCAAAAGTCAACGCAGGATTTGTTGACTCGGTCAACGAAGCGCCAGAAGGATCGTCCTGCATTCTCGACTAAACCATCATCTCCACTCGAACAACCTAAGACATTTCGTGGAGGTATTCAGAGAGCGCGCCCCAGGGCTTGAGGATCGGTTAGATTTGCTCCCCAAGCAATCAAAAGATCTTCAGCAAGATTGTCCTCTCGCAAGTGAGGATTTTGTCCTTCATGCTCCAGTAGGGGCCAAGCTTCGTCTCTTTTGGGAGAGATGGAGCAAAAGAGGAGCAGATCAGTGGGTAGTAAAAGTTCTAAAGGAGGGATACTCTATCCGCTTCAAGGAGAATCCGCCATTGACCGACACTCCCGTCGTATTGACAGCATACTCCATCGGCTCAGAGAAGTATTCAGCTTTGTCCAAGGAAGTGTCATCTCTTCTAAACAAAAAGGCTATAGAAATAGTGAGAAAAGTAAACATGAAAGGGTTTTACAATCGCCTTTTTGTATTTCCCAAAGCTTCAGGAGGTTGGAGACCGGTGCTCGACGTAAGTGCCTTGAACGTCTTCGTAGAGAAAACGAAATTCAACATGGAAGCCATCCACTCAGTTCTGGCGTCCATCCATCAGGTGGGATTGGATGGTTTCACTGGACATGCAGGATGTTTACTTCCATATTCCAATTCATCCGGATTCGAGGAAATTCCTTCGTTTCATTTTCGAGGACCAGATTTTTCAATTTCGAGCACTTTGCTTCGGTTTCTCTACGGCTCTTCAAGTATTCACGCGAGTGTTGGCTCCTTTAGCGGGTTGGCTACGTTTAGCGGGAGTGAGTATCCTGTTGTACCCGGACGATTGGCTAATTCGTTAACCCACAAAGATACAATGCATGAAGAACTTGAAGAAAACTCTTCTCTTGATTCAGGATTTAGGACTATCAATCAACTTCGAGAAGTCACAAGTGATTCCCACTCAGAAGACTCTTTATTTGGGAGTTCTGATAGACTCTCTGAGTTTTTCGGCTTTTCCGTCACCCAGGAGAGTAGAAGACTGTCTGAGGAAAGTAAACCTCTTACCTCTTCCTCTCGCTTCGTTCGTGCTCTGCCACCCAGTGGATGAGTCTTTTGGGGACGTTAGCTTCTCTAGAACAATTCGTGAGTCTAGGAAGACTGCACATGAGGCCTCTTCAGTTCTATTAAGGGCGTGCTGGAATCGAAAAGTTCATCAGGACTGCCACGTCTTTCCGATAACCCCAGAGATAAAGGAGGATCTGCGATGGTGGAGGTCCACAGACAGACTTTCAGAAGGGAAGTCACTCGCTCCAATGAGCCCCGACCTAGACTTCTTTTTCGACGCATCGGATGTAGGTTGGGGAGCGCTCATGGGGAACCTGGAAGTCTCGGGGAAGTAGTCGTCGGAAGAAAAAAGATCACAATCAACGTGAGAGAGTTGAAGGCTATACATCTAGGTCTGCAACACTTTGCAACACAGGTACAGAACAAGATTGTAGCGGTACACGCGACAATACCACGGCCCTGGCGTACATCAGACATCAGGGAAGAACACACCCCTTCTCTCTCTGTGAAGTAGCGAGAAATCTGCTATGTTGGGCAGATCGGAACCAGACACGATTAGTCACCTGGTTCATACAGGGCAAGTGCAATGTCCTGGTTGATGAGCTGAGCCGTCACAAGCAAATTCTACCCACGGAGCGGACGTTAGATCTTCGAGTCTGTGCCAGCCTTTGGAAACTTTGGGGTCAACCGAGCATAGACCTATTTGCAACTTCCAGGAATTACCGTCTTCCTCTGTTTTGTTCCCCGTTCCCGGATCCGCTAGCTTGGGCGACGGATGCAGTGATTCTGGATTGGTCCAACCTAGACCTTTACGCCTTTCCCCCGTTCGGAATGATATGGGAAGTATTAAGGAAGTTTTGCTCTCACCAAAATGTAAAGATGACTCTCGTGGTGCCCTTCTGGCCGCAGAAGGAGTGGTTCCCGGACCTGATCAATCTACTCATAGATTTTCCGAGGCTCCTTCCTGAAATTCCAAGTCTGCTCAGACAGCCCCATGTCAGGAGGTTTCATCAAGGACTATCCTCTCTGGCCCTGGCAGGATTTCGACTGTCTACAGACTCATTAGAGCGAAAGGCTTTTGTAGAGGAGCAGCAGAGGCTATCGCCAAATGTAGACGCATTTCCTCCTAGACATCACGAACAACCTAGACTTTTCCGATTAGATTAAGTCTTTTAATATCTCCAAATCAAAGAAAGAGGCTTCCTTCTCTTGGAATCTTGATGTGGTCCTTAAGTGGCTTTCAGATTCTCGATTTGAACCAATGCGCTCTTCTTCTCTAAGGGATTTGACTTGGAAAACTCTCTTTCTGGTGGCCTTAGCAGCGGCTAAGAGACTAAGTGAGCTGCAAGCTATAAGCAAAAGGATCGGTTTTTCCTAAGGTAATGCAGTCTGCTCCCTTTTGCTTGGTTTTCTAGCTAAAAATGAGAACCCGTCACATCCCTGGCCCTGTTCTTTTTCAGTTCCGAGTTTATCAGATATCTTAGGCACGGAAGAAGAAGAGAGAGAGCTGTGTCCCGTTCTTGCCCTCCATTATTATTTACATCGTACGGAGAAGATTAGAGGCCAGTTTGGTAATCTCTGGTGTTTGGTTAAAAACCCTTCTAGACCCCTTTCGAAGAACGCCATTTCGTTTTTCTTGAGGGATCTCATAGTTGAGGCACACTCTCAATTAGCAGAAATGGACTTAATGCTTTTGAAAGTTAAAGCGCACGAGGTTAGAGCAGTGGCTACTCGGTAGCATTCAAGCACAATCTTTCGCTCTCAGCCATCTTGGAAGCAACACATTGGAAGTGCGGGACGTGGAGACGATTTATGATAACTGCAGTACCCTAGGACCTGTGTCTGTAGCTGGCATTGTAATGGGTGAGGAAGTGTTGGATGTCTCCCTTCCTTTCCTTTCCTCTTTGCCTTGAAAATGGTGTTGAGTTTTGGGGAGCCTAGGAGGGTACAATGTACCTGGAGTGCCCACTAGTTTTTATGTGTTGGGTAGTGGTCTTGTTTTTATCATTGTTTAATTATGGTATAGGTGACTTTGTTGTTCTGTTTTTTATTGTGGTTGTGGTACTGTGCCCAGGGCAGGAGCAACTATTTATGCTTTGGTGGCCTTCGGTGTACACCTTCATCGCAAAGCTTAACTTTATACTTCGTCAGCCATCGGAGTACTCCTTCGCTGCGAAGTGTCCCACTTAAGTAGAGGCGCTTCTGGCCATGCTGCCACGCTGCTGCTGCAGGTGAGATGAGTGCCCCCAGAGGCAGTATCTACCTGCAGCAGCTCTCTCATCAGGTAAGGAACAACTAATTATCCTATTGATTTCAAAGTAAAAGATTTAGTCCATGATTCCCCTCCTCCTTTCAATGTGGAATCAGCTAAGTAATTACTGGGTAAGTTACATATATAAAAATGACATTTTTATAATAAATAAAGTTTTATATATACTAACCCAGTAATTATGGATGGAGCCCACCCGCCTCCCTGCACATGGACATTTTTGCATTAACAAATTGTCGTGTTGGCGGTGTTCCTCTTTCGTACCCCGAAAGTGGGCAGGGCATGGTCACCTATACAAACAAAAGAATCACTACAGCGAATTCAGAATTCTAACTGCCGTTCAAGTAGAAACTCTTAGCTAAGTAATTACTGGGTAAGTATATACGAGTATAACACTTTATTTGATTATAAAAATTTCATATTTATGTTAATAATTATATTGATGCTGATCATTTTCTATGTAGCAGTTGTTCCAGCTGTCTTTAGGAGCATTTTCCAGAAAAAATTAAGATTTTTGCAAACTTAGTAGGGAGCTGAATAGGAAACTTTAAAGCAAAGAAAGAAATGGTAATACTGTATATAAGAGAAAGAACGAAAGGACTAGGAAAAGAATACTGTTACAGTAAACCCCCCATATTCACGATTCGCAGATTTCTCTATGGAACATATATGCGTTATTTGCTGAAAATTCGCCCATCCACAGTATTTTTCACTGAGAAATATTCACTAATTACTGTATTTTTAGCTCATTTTCATGACTGAATGCACTTTTTGTAATAAACTTATTAAATTACTCAGGTAGTGCTCGAGTTACGATAATTTGCCTTACGATAATTCAGTTTTGCAATGGGGTAAGCAATTTATCCCATCTTCTACTTAAAAAAGTAAAAGAGAATGATAAAAACATTGTTAGTAACGTTATACTCTTGCATAAATATGTACAGCCATAAACAACTGAACAAGAAACTGTTGTTTTGCTTATCACCAAATCAGATAACAACAGCCGTTTTGCTTGTATTTCAATCGTATGGTAGTACACAATTACCGTAGTTATAGTACAAATGACATTAAGTAGAAAAGGACTGATATAGTTTACATTATACCCTTAGTTGGTATGGATAAAAGATCGGCAAGGAAATATACTACTAAATTTAAGCTGCAAGTTGTAGCTGAAGCTGAGAAAACAATGTTCAAGCTGCTAATGATTATAAATTATCATGCATCGGCATCATGGATGAAACTCGACCGTAATTAAAATTGGAGAGGAAGCATTTTAATCAAAACTACTGGGCATGAAGGAACACATTACTGCTATTTTTACGCCGATAAACAATAAATAGCGAATGAAATCTTGATTTTTTTTACACAAAACAAATGCCCCCAAATGGCCAACATCATCAGTTAATGAAAAAATAGCTAAATTAATTTCACAACGAGATGTATTTAAGTTATATTTTGATTTAAAATCACTTCGTATAACAAAAAATAACCTTGCCCCATATAAGTAAAGTATCTAGAGATTCATTTATGCTAACTAGAAGCAAGAAAAGCTCTCTGAACTGAGTTAAATATGGCGAAATAAACTTACCCTGTAATCGATTTCCAAACCAAAACATTGATCGCTACGATCGCGCAATATATAATACAAAAGCATTATAAGAATATATACAGTATTATTGGATACAGTTAATTAGGGCATAACATTTTAAGAGATACATGGAAAAGATGCATATTTTATGTTGATGTTTGTACAATACGATAAGTGAATATAGAGTACAGTATAATGTAGGCTAGGCTACTGTATATGTATACGATATACCATAGTGTAGGCTAAGCTAATTCTTGTTTGTTATTCAATTTCTCTTTGTATTGAATTATCATAAGTCACTCTGCATGAACCTCCAGAATTAGCTGATATTGATAATTAATATACCGCTTATGTATAGAGTATACTTTATAGTGTAGGTCAGGCTATATTCGAGATAAATTTTTTCCAACAAACAATGGTTTTTTGAAACCCAAGTGTAAGTAGGATAATACTTGTATAAGCATTTTTATTTTTTTTTTTGTGTGTGTGTTTGAACTATCAAAATAGATAGTTCTAAGTGTTTTTAGAAGGGTTTCAAGTATTCGTGGATTTTAGCTATTCGCGGGGTGGTGTGGTATGCATCCCCTGCAAATATGGGGCCTTTACTGTAACGTGCATGTATTACGAAATCAAATATTCCAGGTAGTTGGTTAAAAGCATTTTCTGAATGAGTGACCTTTCTTACTACACTCAGCCACAACAATTATGACAGCTTTTAACAATAATAAAAGAAGTAGTATAGATAAAGTGCACTTTCCAGTCAGTTGATAAATTAGTTTTATATGTATTTTGATGTATTTATCCTTGCTGTTTGTTATATCTTAAATCATAGTAAACAAATTTGCTTTGCCTGTCTAATTTCAGTATCAATCTAAATACTGTAGTTTCTTTCTTCTCTTTTTCTTGCCATTGCTGTTTTATTAATCTTAGTTCATCATTTATGAAAGTTATTGTAGAATTTTTGGACTATCGCTGAACACAATACAGGCACTTAAATTAGTCAAAGAGACCCTAAGGTTCTTGAAGAAGAGATAGAGAGTGCTTCAAGGAATAACTTAAGCCACCACAAATATTTGCTAGGAACACATGGACAGGCAGAAGTCACTAGATCTTAATATGAATTTCCATGCATCTCGATAACAAGGAAGTATGTATGCAAAGTGATTGATTCAGTTTTGAAAATGCTGTGAAGAATGGAATATCCCAGAATAGTTGGCAACTACAATTACCATCAGAGTAAAATACTAAAAGCCTGGAAAGAACTTACTGTGAATAAATAAAAACTCTTGAGCTTTTAGGAATTAGTGAATTTTATGGTGAATTATCACAAATTTTGAAAATGGAAATAGTGGGCACCTCCTCCCCATTTTGTGGTTTATTTCATGTTTTGATTTTTTTTCCAATAAATATTTTATATACATTAGTTTTAAATGTAATTTTGGAACACTAAATTGTGTTTTCTTGTAATGCATTTTTGAAAATATTTCAAGTTTGGCTTAAAGAAGGCTGAGCTGTGCATAAAACACAGTGAACTTCAACTTACAGAAAGTTAGGGGGTCTGCCTCTCCTGATAAGTAATGAAATCCATCAACTAACAAAGAGATACCTGTGGCTTGTGCGATACCGTGGAGCCAACTTTCATAGCTTATAGTGTACAGCAATTCCATAGAGTAATTAATAACTTATCTCAACTGGTATTTTGTAATTATTGTTCAATTTAGAATATTGATTTATCATTCTTACAATACAGTCCTTTTCGGTACAGCCAAGAAAAAATGTAACCAGTTGCTGTAAGGCGTGTAAAATACACAGAACTCATACATTAGAGAAAAAAGCAACAAACAATTTTGTGTTTCTTTTTGATAGCATAGCCGCTGTTCATCCTCAGAGGGATTACACTCTCATGGTCTCCCCAAGGCTCCGTAAGACAGACCAACCAATTACAAAGAATTCTCTTACAGTTGGTCTGGCTGTACAGTTGGTCTTGGCCAGATTAGTGCTTGTTAGCACAGTGATATGCTCAGGACAGGAGTGCTCTATCTCCTGTCCTACAACAATTACCTAGGCTCTACGTCATACTTGCACAGATGTGACAGCAAGTCGACTCCATCTTCGTTACACTCTGGTCTGTCCAAGAGTTCACTTGACCCCAGGATGTGAGAATTGTGCCCGACTACACCTTTTCTTCTCCAACTCTTCATGAGTCAGGCTAAGTACTTAGTTTTAAGACCCATTGGAGAGTTTTAGTTTCTTAAACTTAACAGGCTGGCTTATTTTTGTTTAAATGGGGAGCCAGTAAGCCTCTTGCAAGGCAAGGTGTTTGGAATAGATTGCTAGGCTACACTCTAATTGCTGTGCTGTTTTTTCTTGTTTAACACTGTGCGATTCATCATTAAGGCAATAATATTAGACAATTTTGTTTTTGAAATTATTATTCAATGCCATTTGAACATTGAGAGATAATTTGAAGTTACCGAAAGGGTAAAGTGGGGTAGCCTAACTTTCTTGTTTACGAAACATAGCTGTGTTTGTAGTTCCCAATTGGGCCTTTAAAATTGGAGAGAACCCTGATATTAAGAATAACTGGGGAACTATCGATCTCAAAAAATCCTTAGTTTGATTATAAAATACTACTAAGAAATACTGTACTGTGATATTGATAGTTCCCCAGTTATCTTTAATATCGGGGTTTTTTCCAAACTTAGAGGATTACACTCGTGTAGATCTACTTTCAACAAGCATTACCCTGTGGATTGTGACATCACTGGCGTTGAGCGTTTGTCGTGACATTTATATTTTTCTTAAGGGAATGCAAAAGTATTTTTTCGTAATGGTGAGCTTTGCCAAATATTTTGAAATCTTGAAGGTACTGATTTTATACATTTTTGGTATGATAATTCCAATAATTTTTTATTTTATTTATGTACCAACAACGTAACCTATAGCCTAGGCTACATTACTTTTACCTTGTGCTTGGGAATTGACCGGGTAATCATAGGTTATGAAATGTATAAATACACAGTATGGATATACTGTACATTTGATATTTTCTTAATTGAGTTGAGAAGCATTGGTGAGTAAATCCTTTAAGGCAACATTATTTTGGTAATTGTGAATTAATATTTTGATACATTACTACTATTTTATGGTTATGACCCATTGATCATGTTTCCTTACATCATACTATGGACATGTACTTGTGGCCATGTTGGTCTCTGGGTTAATTTGGTTTGTGGCCTATACAGTAATATAGGTAGCTAACACCTTGTAGCTTTTATTAAACTCTTATTCCTTTTATCACTACTGGTCTACTATTATGCAGGACGTACACATTATTCCTTTTATCACTACAGGTCTACTATTATGCAGGACGTACACATTATTCCTTTTATCACTACAGGTCTACTATTATGCAGGACGTACACATTATTCCTTTTATCACTACAGGTCTACTATTACGCAGGACATACACATTATCTGTGCCACAGCAAATTGCTCAGTCTGCTTTTCACCTGTGGAAATGGCCCATAACTACCACCCATGAGTCAGCCCCAGAAGGAAGAAAGGAGAATTTGGTTGCTTGCCAGACATGTGTGAAATATTCAGCATGCTTTTGGCAGCAAGTATAAATGATGAAAGAACTTATTTTAAGCTGTCTCTATTAGTTATAGATTTCAACGGGTACAGAAGAAGAAGACTACAGGTACTGTGCATGTTCTGGCAGAACTATGGGAGTTTGGTTCCATCCCTCTCCAAGCAGAGTCCACAATTGGGCCAATTTTACAAAAGTAGTGGATTCTAGGAACTCCCACTTCACCTCCTCTGATGGAGGCGAAGAATCTCTTCTTGGGAGAGAGGTCACTGATACCTGACATGAAGTGGATACAGCCACTGAAATTTCCATTCTGAATCCAAAAGATCTAAGGAACAGGCTTCTGTTTTACATGAGAGAGATACTTCAAATGAGAATCTTGCCTTTCCCATGCTGCAACCATGTATTGAGGGGACCCTAATAGGGTCCACCCAACCCCATCTGCCCCATCTGAAGTATCTGTACCTTCTAGGGGCCAGTGATATATCCTGGACTTCTACACTCAGTTCATGCAGACCTCCCTTATATGAAAATTTGCTTGCTATACTTTCTGTACTGCCAGGCAGTGATGGTACAACTAGCTTGGCTCAGTCAGTTCATGCAGACTTCTCTGATAGGAAAGTTCTGCTAGCTGTACTTTTTATACTGCCGGGCAATGATGATACAACTGCATTGTCTCAATCAGTTCATGCAGGCTTCCCCGATGGGAAAATTCTGCTTGCTTTGCTTTCTATACTGCCAGGCAGTGATGATACAACTGCCTGCCTTGGCTCATCAGTTCATGCAGGCTTCCCAAATAGGGAATTCAGCTTGCTGTACTTTCTATACAGGTTGACCATCACTAATCCGGCAATCAGTAGTCTGGAACAATCAGTAATCCGGCACAAATTTCGGCTAGAGTTATTTCTAATGTTTCCGCACTAATTTTCAAATTTCCCGGGTCGCTGCGCTGACTTACTCGCCGGCCGCTTCGATTTGGTGGCGCTGTGTGCTGCATCGACAAACTGGAGGTGTTTGTAAATGCAAGCATGCTTTTGCTGTTCCATTTTTTACATTTATTATTGTCTTTTGGCCTACGCTAAGGTATATCGTATAGGCTATATATACGGCTAGCCTACATTATACTGAACTCTATTCACATATTAACAGCATTATACAAACATCAACATAACGAATGTGCATCTTTTTCTTGGATCTTTTAAAAAGTTATGCTTTACTACTGCATTGTATCTAATTGCATATATTCTCATATTGCTTTTGTATTATAAATTGCGATCAATGTTTTGTTTTGGAACCGATAACGCTGTGTTTATTTCACCACATTTAACTCAGTTCAGTGCGCTTTTCTTGCTTCTAGTAAGCGTAAATGAACATAGATACTTTATTTATTTGGGACAAAGATATTTTTCATTATACGAAGTGTTTTTAAGTCGAAATATAACTTAAATACGTCTCGTTGTGAAATTAATATAGCTATTTTTTTCGTTAATATATGACGTTCGCGGGAATCGCGGCTGGCCGTTTTGGGGCATGTTTGTTTTGTGTAAAAAAAATCTAGATGCCGTTCGCTATTTTCTCTTGATTTCATCATAATACGAGCTTTACGTATTTATCTTTTATCAGCGTGAAAACAGCAGTAATTTCTATTCTTTCATGCCCAGTAGTTTTAAAATACATTCTCTCCAATTTTATTTATGGTCGAGTTTCATCCATGTTGCCGATGCACAATAATTTGTAGTCATTAGCAGCTTGAACATTGTTTTCTCAGCTTCAGCTACAACTTGCAGCTTAAAGTTACTGAAGCAGTATATTTCCTTGCCAATCTTTTCTCCAAAGCGAATAAGGGTATAGTGTAAAAAATATATCAGTCCTATTGTACAGTACTTAATGTCATTTGTAACATAACGACAGTAATTGTTTGACCGTACGATAGTTGAAATACAAGCAAAACAGTTGTTATCCGATACGATTAGTAGCAAAACAACAGTTTCCTGTTCGATTGTTTATGGCTGTACGCATTTACGCAAGAGTATAATGTTACTGACAATACTTTTATCATTCTCTTTTACTTTTTTAACTAGCAGATGGAATAAAGAGATGGAGGAAAAGAAGTTGGTCTATTGTAAGTTGGTCTCTATCGCTGCCTGCGCCTGCGCGAAATCTAAAAATATTTCCTAAATATTTTCGTATCGGTATTAATTGCTAACCCCAACGTAAACTCGAGATATCGTAATTCGAGCACTACCTGTATTTGATAATTGTCTTTTCTTTATTAACCAACTTGTACTGATTTATGGGATATTTTAATTCTAAGATGAGGTGCTTAGCTGCTGGGTTTCGTGTATTCTAGCCTAATAAATGGCTAATTCGGCAAAATGGCTAATCCGGCACCCTCCAGGTCCCAGTGACGCCGGATTAGTGATGGTCAGCCTGTACTGCAAGGCAGTGGTGATATGACTGCCTTGGCTTCCCTGATGGGGAAATTCTGCCTGCAGTACTTTCAGAATTCCAGGAAGAAATCATGAACAGTATCAAGGATAACCCCAAAAGAGTGTAACTCCTTTGAAGACTCACTTGCTACTGAGCATCAGCATGGAGATGCTATCCATGATTCCTAAGAGGAATTCAGGTGTCCTGGATATGGAAACATGTATGATATGTAAAATTTCTCATCCTTTAAACTAGAGGATTGAGAGGCTGCACAGTCTGCCCAGGCAGAGATAGGATTCTCACCAAAAATCCTAGGTCATGGGAACAGGATAATAGAAAACCCAAGCCCAAAAAGAAGTTGAATCACTTCTCTAGATCCCCCGCTGAAATCAGAGTGGATAATAAGAGACAGCCTGCTCACTCCCAGAGCTCCAACTGGTAGCAGTTGAGACCAGGTCGGACAATAAAACCTCAAATCAAAATGTAGTATGGGCACCAATATCTGTCCCTGAGAATGATACTGATAACCCATGGCGAGACACCTCAGTGTGCAGCCTTGCACGAGATGGAAAATATCTCATTAATGAAAGGAGAACTGATTGAGGTTGAACATATAGAATTTTGGGACAGAATGGCCTTCCCAATACTGAATGGCGCTTTGTCCCTCCATCAGTAGGAATTCAGAAACAACTGAAGGAGATGGTTATCTTGTCTAATAATACAGCAGTGAAAGCCAAATAGAAGCAACCATATTAATGAAAGCCATAGAGGCAACTTTCTCCAGTTTAATGGAAAATATAGTACAACAACAAATTTACAGAACCAGTAACCTCTCTGGGAGGCATCAGCTTTCTGTGTCTTCACTTTTGAAACAGTCATGCGAAGATGGAATTTCAGAATTTTGTGATGACTGGGAAATGAGAGTTTATGGCAGAAATAAAGCCATTTGTCTCCACCATCCCGGTATCTGGTAGTTCTACAAAGGAATGAGCAACATTTTTCCTCCCAAAAGCTCCCACTGGACATGGTTACCCAGCAATTTGGGATCCTACTAGAAAAATCTCAGTAGCCAAAACACGTATGTGGATTCTATTGGGAGCACTCTATGACTTTCTGGAGGGTTGCATTATGGCTTGAAAGGAAGCATTGATGGGCTCCAACATTTCGCTCCCCAGTGTAACCCCCCTATTGCTTTCTTCCAATATCTGTTGGGACCCTTTTTGAAGAGTGTTGTTGCACAACTCCCTGAATGAGCCCAACAACAGAATTGCACAATATATAAACTGTTCTTGAAAAAAAGGTGGAATCTTGGAGACAATACCCTTGAGAGTTTTCTCTTCCTTAGCCTAAGAAAGCTTGGTGTGAATCAGAGCCGTACAAGCCTACAGTAACTGTTAAAGGACCCTTCCAACAACAGAAGGAAGGACAACATAGCATCAGCACCCCTTTTGAAGCAAACAAGACACTTCTACCAGGGGAAAGAAAAATCAACTGGCTTGTGTATTACAAGAAAAGGAAGAGGTTGAGCCCCATAGAACTTGCATGGTTGGGATTGTCTTGTACAGCATAACATGTTTGCATAAATTTTTATATATACTGTACCTATTTTATGGGAGCTCAGGAGTGAAGGATTTTAACTGGTGGCCTACCTAGATGATTGGCTAATCTGGGGAACACCAGAGAAGAGTGCTGACAAAACCTGAGAGTGGTTGTTGACAGACTCCAGTCAAAAGGGTTTCTTAATAGGAAGAAGTCCCACCTTACATCCAGCAGACTTTTCTGTGGCTGGGACTTTGTTGGGCTACTCTTTGCAGCCAGCCGTCTCTTCCCAAAGCACTCAAACCAGAATAAGGAAGGACTCAGAAGATTTCTTGCGCAGCCCAGCTCTTACAGATAACAGTTGGAAAGAAGTTTGGGCCTTTTACAGTTTGGGTCCATGATAGATCTAATACTGAGATTGTGACTGTAGGATTTAACAGTCTGGCTCTCACATGATAGGAAAAGGCTTTGTAATCGGCTTTGTCTAAGATTGGGAAGACTGTCTGTGGACCTGGAAGGGGTCTCTGGCAAACAGGCTGACCGGCCTCCACTGTTCGTATGGATGCCTCCTTGACAGGTTAGGAAGGCCATTGGGAGGATTGTCAGTTTGGGGGAAGATGGCCACCTGCTTGGGGTGAGAGTTTTACCAGCTTCCTGGGGCTATTGGCTGTCTTTTCATCTCAGAAAATTGAAACCTCGAAAAGGGACTCACATTTTGTTGGTCCTAGACAATATGACTGCAATGGCTTCTATAAAGAGGTTAGGCTCATGCTGAGCTCCTTGCAAGTCAGTACTGTAATTGGTAACATGCTTCCACATTTCGGAAGCTTGCCATATGCAAGGATCATCAACTTCCAGTATATGTGTCTCTGAACCTGGACATTCAGGCAATAACAAGATATGCATTTGTACAAGACTGGAACAATTGGAGGACGATATACCTTTTTCCTTCATTGTCCCAGATTTCGAAAACTTTAAACAATCTACTAGCTCTCAATGGAACTGCTTGCCTAGTAGCCCTGAATTAGCCAAATGGTAATTGGTTCCTTATTTCTTCCGCAGTAGGCAAAAGAATAGATTATATTGCTGTCTGTTGTTCTATCCCAGACAGGAAGAGGGAATTCATCTGCCCATCCTCCTCTCTGAGCCATGACCTTCATGTGAAATTTTAAATCTAGTGTACTGTGAAAATTATTTGCCTAACATTGCTAGCTACCTAGTGCCAACTGTGGACTTCATCCATCCAACATACCAGTCCATATGGGAAATGTGGTTAGATTACCCCCACACTGAGAGCCCAGTTGAAATCTGGTAAAACAGTTCTACATTTTATTATCTTTTGAAGTCAAGTGCCTTGCTATTTCAACGATCAGGACATACAAGGCAGTATTGGCAGAACCCTTGCCTTATGGTTTGGAATTGATTCTAATATAGAAATTGATAATTCCGTTCTCCAGTCTTTTACGCTGCAAAGGTAGCTCCTGTAAGGTTTCCCATTACCTGGTCCCTGTATAAGATTCTTTAGACTCCTGTCATCCGCTCAGTTCATGTGCTGCAAAAGGCCGTCTTCTCGACTGCTTTGCCATCGGGAGCTCAGATTACCGTACGGGGCTCTCTTGGGAAAAGACAACATTCCACCACCCATACGTCTAGTTATCATTTGCTGTTGTCTCCTGGCCTATCATTCCTGGCTAAGAATGAGGACCGTTTTAAAGGGAAAATCCCTCTTCTGATAAAGAAACTCAGTATTTCATGTAAAATGTTATGCCTGGTTCAGGCACTTAAGGTACACCTAGATGTCATGGCGAACAGATGGTCCTATTTTTCATACACTAAATGTCTGAGAATTATTTTAGTGGCCCTCATTAAAAGGCAGACCCTCACACCTTTCCTAAGTCACATGATATCCAAAAGGTGAATACATCATTAACTTTCTTTGGAAATGTTTCATTTTTTAGCCCATCTTTGGCTGAGTCGGTTGAGCTTCGGACTGTCACTCGATGGGCCAGAGTTCAATTCCCCCGGCCGGCTGATGAAGAGTTAGAGGAATTTATTTCTGGTGATAGAAATTCATTTCTCGCTATAATGTGGTTCGGATTCCACAATAAGCTGTAGGTCCCGTTGCTCAGTAACCAGTTGGTTCTTAGTCATGTAAAATAAGTCTAATCCTTCGGGCCAGCCCTAGGAGAGCTGTTAATCAGCTCAGTGGTCTGGTAAAACTAAACTATACTTAACTTTTGAAGAAGTCTTTGAGTGTTCAGATTGGTTATTATAGACAGTATTGTTGAAATTGTGAAGGCTCAATAGTCCTGCAGCCAGACCCAACATAATTAGGTAGGTAAGTAACTATAGAACGACAATGGATAAATAGATTTATAGATTCGTGTTTCTCCTGTTCTTTAGTGCCAGACCTGAATGGCTATCCAGAATAAAGAAACTGTTAATATCCTGTGGCTTTACCTTGAATAAAAAATTCCTGAAACACTATTGCCATGAGAGTGGTGGTCATGCTGAGATATTGCTTGGGAAGGTGCAATAATCCCGCAGTGAGACCCAACGTAATTTGGTGAGCCACCTTCTAACCACAAGAATGATACATATTGGGTCATGTATTGTTCCGTTCTTCATTGCCAAACCCTATGGGTATCTGGAATAAAGAAAATGGTTAATAACCCATGACAATACCTCAGACCAAAATTTAATCTGGGTTGTTGGGATTTGTTTATATGAAACTAAGCCATTTTGTCACCTGTCAATTTCTTTTGTAAGCTTCTTTGAGGACAAACAGCGCTGTGTTGTCAAAAAACAGATTTTGACAGGAAAACCTATTTTTGGTAGCTGCTGTGAGTCCTCAAACCTACCCACTTTCCCTGATGAAAAGGCATGGGACTGGGGTGAACATTTATCTTGCTCAGACCTGGCTTGTAATGAAGATGGCGTTGACTTGTCACATCTGTGCAAGTATGACATAGAGCCTAGGTAATCATTGTAGGATAGGAGACAGAGCCCTCCTGACTTGATTCCTGTATATTCTATCACTGTGCCAACAAGCACTATTCTGGCCGAGACCAACTACCAAAAGAGAATTCTTTGTAATTGGCTGGTCTGTCTTATGGAACCCTGGGGCGACCATGAGAGTGTAACTCCTTTGAGGACTCAGTGGCTACCAAAAATAAGGTTTTCCTATGTCAAAAACTGTGTTTTTTTAATATATATATATGTTACCCCACATTCTATGTTGCTTTTTTTTTTTGAGAGAGAGAGAGAAAGGCAAGCAAATGGAAAATAAGTGCATAGCTTACCTTAACATAGTGCATGCATGTACAAATACAGACATATACACTGACTAAAAAATATGTTAAGACACACTTCATTACTTTATTAAGTGCAACACTGTACTGCATTAAATGAATATCAATTAAAATACTGTACCAGAGAGAGAAGAGGTTGGAGGGCAAACTAATTGTGTACAGTAGTTGTGTAACAATGCATATGTAGGCATAGATATACACATATTCAGAGACTTAGAAATTAATTACTTATAGCACAACTATAAATTAAATGGTAATAAAATCCCAAAATATTAATATAGAGTAATTTTGTGTCATCTTACCATGAAGACAACAAAATCTAAATAACAGTGCATTAAATACATTACTTGTCAAACAAAATACCAAATTTTAATAGATAATGCATAAGTTAATTATGTAACTATTGTACACAATGGCTGGAATTTTTAGCAAAGAGAAAAATAAGCACACATACTTTGGTTGCAAAAGCAAAAATACAAAAGATCATGATGCAAAGCACAGTATCTTTACAAGGCTTAAAATATGCCAAACAACAGATATGCTCACCATGTGATAAACCGTGTGTGCTTACTGCATTATTTCATTTCAACAGACATTGGTTGTGGTTGTTTAAGTATCCAATAAATCTAGCATACTTACCAGATGATTCTGTTAAGTGCAAAATGTTTTATATTTTACTAAATTCAGATGCATCTGATAAGTAACAAAATCTGGTAAATTGATGTTTGTTAAGTTGAGGTGTCATTGATGTTATCACGCCAACTACACTCCCTGACGGTGCTCATTCATCAATGGGTGATAGATTATTCAGTAGGTCTCTGCCAGGTATATCCCAGGCAGGAGGAATGTAGTGGCAACAGTCTGAGTCATTGGAGTCAGGTCATAAGGACAGAGTGGTCTCTGCACCAGGACATTGCAAACAGGCTCTTTCATCAGTGGAGAAGACCCTCAATAGACCTGTTCACAACAAGGTTCAACAGAAAACTTGAGATCATCTGTTTCATGGTTCCAGATCTGTTTGCAGTGGTGGAGGATGCCCTGCAACACCCCTGGGGCAATCTGGAGGTCTATGTCTTCCCTCCATTGTGCCTAATGCGTCAAGTTCTGAAGAGGGTAATGGCCTCTCAGACCTCAGAATGACCCAGATCTCCTAACCCAGCTGTCAGAAGCTCTGAAAGAGATTCCTCCATGGCATAACCTTCTGTGTCAACCCCACTTCCAGAGATTCCGCCACCAGTAGAGTCCCTGTCTCTTCACGGCTGGAGACTATCCAGTATCTACTCTGACCGAGAGGCTTTTCTTGCAGAGCAGCATCAGAGATGTCTGGCTATCTTAGAAGATCTTCCTCAACAGGGCCTCTCTCCAGTTGGAGCTTTTGTTCAGCAAGTAGCAGATATCCTTGTTTTTCTCCACAGAGAAAAACTACTTTCCATGTCTTCCATCAAGGGCTACAGAGCTGCCTTGAGCGCAGTTTTACAAATGAGGGATGTTTATCTTTCTTCTTCGTGGGAGATCTCAGTACTTCTCAAGACCTTTGAACAGTCATGTTCTCCAAAAGAGCTTAGACCACCCAGTTGGGACCTGACTTTGGTACTGGGCAGCCTCACCCTTGCCCCATTTGAGCCTCCGTTAGCTGTGCGTCAGATAGGAACTTGACTTCAAGACGGTTTTCCTGCCCTCACTTTCATGTGACATTCTCTTGGTGAGATGTATTCGTTCTTGGTCTGAGTAATCAACCCAATATCACGCATATAACATACAATTAGCGAATGAACTATAGCTAGAAGTGTTCGTGAACTGTCAATGATTAGAATAATGTCAGACTAGCACAATAAAGCGTCGACCAAGTTGTTTTTTCGAGTGAATTATTAAAAATTGAACATCATGGAAGTGTCTAGCAACAACAATGGTAAGAAATGGAGTAACCTTGCTTGCCTTGCAGATTACCAATATGATGATTTGGCAAGTAGAGAGCTAGGGTTTCTTATCGTTGAGATCAGCAACAGCTCCAACCAAAAAGATGCAAAAATATTCACAGACATATTGAAAGGATATGATCCTTCAAACTGGAGCAAGTCTGCAGAAAACATACTGAAAATAAGTGAAGGAGTACCAAAGAAATTTCAAGTGATTTAGAGACTTATAAAGAAGATTTACATCAATCAACACATTCCAATAAAGAAAATTAATATAGTGAATATACTGATTGATGCAATAGGAAAACAAATGCCTAAAACATGTAATCTATGTAATGTGTGGTATAGCATTGTAAATCCACAAAACCTGATCAGGAATTGCTATGCATGCCACGTACCTACTCATCCTACATGTGCAGAAGTCCAGTAAAATAAAAATAAGGACACAAAAGTATTTTGCTCAGCATGTCTAGTATGGATAGACAATGTTATTAAATCAAGACTTAAGATGCAAATAGTAGAGGGTGAAGAACAGAAAAATGGAAAAGAAGAAAATAAGATTAAAGAAATAGAAACAAATAATGAAAACAAAGAACAGGATAAGAGTATGGATGCAGAGAAACTCATAGATTCTACATATGAGGCAATACGGCAGCATACATACGAGGAAATAAATTATGACATGATAACCCAAAATAAAATCCCAAAGAGGTTTTACCCGGATCTTCATACTAATGGGAAAGAGCCAAAAAAAAAAAAAAAGAAAGACACAGTATGCACCCTTTTGAAAAGAGGGAATTGCAGATTCGGTGAAAGATGTTACTGCAAGCATCCCAAGATATGTCACAATTATGAGATTTATGGCAAATGTGCATATCTAGACAGCTATGAGGATGAATGCAGCAATCTACATCCAAAAATATTCAAAAACTTGAAAGAAGGAAAAGGATGTAGGTTCAACAAAAAATGTAGATATATACATCCTGTAGCCATGAAGAACAAAAATCAAAATCAAATATGTATTAAAAATCAAAGAAAAAATAAGCAAATAAAGAAAAGAACAAAGAACATGAGATGAAGGAAAAAAAGCAAGCCAACACCACGTTATGAAATGTCAGCATCGCGATATGAGGCATCAGCACCTAGATACAGTGCAAAGAACAAGCAATGTATCTACGATGCCAGGGGATGGTGCAGATACGGAGATAAATGCAGATACAAACACAAAATGAATACAGGCAGTCCCCAGTTATAGGCGAGGGTTCCGTTCTGAGGGTGTGATGATAACTGAAAATCACTGCTAACCAAAAATCGGCAATTTTCGGGGCTGATTTTCAGTTATCGGTGCCTCTGTTAGGTATGTATCAGCACCAATACCCAATTATCGGCGCCGATGAGCGGAAATCAGCAATTTTCGGCGCCAAAAATTGCAGATTTTCGTCGCTAGACAAGTGCCGTAAAACTGGATCGCCGTTAACCAAGCCTGCCATTAACCGGGGACTGCCTGTAAATATGAAGATGGAAGATCAAATATTTTGGGAGAAAAAAAGATTTTTTAATGTCCAAATTTCTGGAAATAAAGAAGAGAACAGCATATCAGAACAGGAAAGAGACTATGGGAAAATCCTTATTATTACCCAAATTAGATAATGGAGATAACACGCAAACCACCATAGTGATGAATGCGCAGGGTTTAGTTTTGAGAAACTCAAAAAGAAAAATAGAGTTCTTAGAACTAACCCAAACTGAAAAAATAGATATAATGAAAATAAGTGAAACCTGGTATTCCCAAGAGACTGGTAATGATGATCAGATAAAGGGTTTCCAAACTTATAGATCAGATAGAAAAAATAGGAATCAAGGGGGAACCACGATATATGGGAGAGACGTAAATCAAGGAAAAATCTGTGAGAAATATAGTAACACAGAATGTGAATTAATAGCGGTAGAATTTGAATCTGAAAAATTAGTGAACATCGTAATATACAGACCCCTAATACTAAAGAGTTTGACATAATAATAGAAAATTGGATGATATACGTAGAAATCACAAAGACTGGACTATACTCCTATCCGGAGACTTTAACTTTCCTTTCGTAGATTGGAAAGAACAAATAGGAGATTGTGGTTGTATTTATGTACATGTAAAAAAGAGAGTAATAGTAGCGCAGAAGATAAGAGGTAATTTGAAAATTTGAAAAGCTATTAGATATGCTACTAGAACATAACATTCAGCAAATGAATCACCTGCCAACAAGAGAGGATAATATTTTTGACCTAGTATTTGTGAATGAGGTGAATTATGTTAAAGAAATAATAGTGTATAATACGAGTATTTCAGACCATAATGTCAAAGAATTAACAGTCCACTCCAAAGCAAGTGAAAACAGAGATAAGCAAGAGATGAAAAAGTGGGAAGGATATGGAAAGTACAATTTCTATAGTAAAAATATAAAGTGGTCAGAAATAAATGAAGAATTAAACAAAGACTGGGAAAACATATTCGTAAGTGATAATATACAGTACAGGTAAATACAGGTATATTATATAAAATATTAGAGAAAATAGTGGATAAATATATACCAAAGAAGAAAAGTAAACATTAGTCATGCATACCAAGAGACAGAAGGATCTTGTTCCAGAAAATCAGAATGTGGAAAAAAGGTCTTACAAAAGAAAAGAATGCATGGAAAGTGATGGAACTAAAATGTAAGATAGAAAATGCAGAACAAAAGGTTATACAATCAAAAGAAAATGAAAAATGGGACTTAGAAGAAAAGACCCTACAAAATAAGAAAATATCAAAAAAACAAAACCAAAAATATTTTACTCATATGCAAAAAAAGATGAATAAAAGAAGAGTAGAAATAGGCCCTCTAAGAATTGAAGGGTGATTAACGATGAAAAAAAGGAAATATGCAACATATTAGCAGAAAGATATAAGAGAGAATTTACACCCAGAATTGATAATAAAGATAATGATACAGAAATAAGAGATGAAAATAGTGAATATTTATCGGACATAGATATTAATGAAGCCGATATTGTGCAGGCTATTAATGAAATTAAAAATGGATCAACAACAGAACCAGACGGCGTCCCTGCCATTTTGCTAAAGAAAGTAGTTCATTCTATCGCAAAGCCACTCGCAGTATTATTAAGACAAAGTGTAGATATGGGCAAGGTTTATGATGAACATAAATTAGCATATATTACCCCTATTTTCAAAAGTGGATCAAGACTAGAGGCAAGTAATTATAGGCCTGTGAGTCTAACATCACATATGAAATTGTATGAAAGGGTAATGAAGAAAAATATAATATAGGACAACATGGCTTTGTACCCGGAAAAAGTACACAAACCCAACTGTTAGTCCACCATGAAAACATATATAAAAATATGAACGAAAAAGATACAGATGTGGTTTACCTAGACTTTGCAAAAGCTTCTGACAAGGTAGACCATAATATATTAGCGAAAAAAAATTGGAAAACATAATATTGTGGCAAAGTAGGAAGATGAATAAAAACTTTGCAAAACAGAAAACAGATAGTGATTGCAAACGATGAGAAATCCAATGAAGCTAAGGTAATATCCGGTGTGCTACAAGGTACGGTGTTAGCTGCATTGCTGTTTGTTATTATGATTGCAGACATAGACAGTAATGTTAAGGATGGGGTAGTGAGAAGTTTTGCCGATGACACAAGAATAAGTAGAGAAATTACTTAGGATGAAGATAGGAATTTGCTACAGAGAGACCTAAAAAAAATATATGAATGGGCAGAGGTAAATAGGATGGTATTTAACTCTGATAAATTTGAATCAGTAAATTATGGTGATAAAGAAGGAATGCTATATGCATATAGGGGACCTAATACAGTAACGAGACAGTCACAAATAAGGAAGCAGTTAAAGACCTTGGTGTGATGTTGAGTAGGAATATGTTATGCAATGATCAAATAGCAATATTGTTGGCAGAATGCAAAGCAGAAATGGGAATGTTGTTCCGGCACTTCAAAACAAAAAAAAGCCGAACACATGATTATGCTTTATAAAACGTATGTACTGTACGTAGTCCACTTGAATATTGCAATATGATATGGTACCCACACTACCAAAAGGATATTGCACAAATAGAGAGTGTACAAAAGTCCTTTACAGCTAGAATAGAAAAAGTTAAGAACCTTGACTACTGGGAAAGACTGCAATTCTTAAAATTATATAGTCTTGAAAGGAGAAGAGAATGCTACATGATAATACAGGCATGGAAACAGATAGAAGGAGTTACCGAAAACATCATGGAGCTAAAAATATCAGAGAGCAAGCAGAGGTAGATTAATAGTGCCCAAAACTAAACCAGGAAACTAAGGAAAGCACACAGGGCATTAATCCACTACGCGCCAGCATCAATAATGCAGCGTCTGTTCAGTGCATTACCAGCTCATCTGAGGAACATATCAGGAGTGAGTGTAGATGTGTTTAAGAATAAGCTCAACAAATATCCAAGCTGCATCCCAGACCATCCAAGATAGGAAGATGCAAAATATACTGGAAGATGCATTAGCAATTCTCTGGTAGACATCAAAGGTGCCTCACACTGAGGGACCTGGGGCAACCCGAACGAACTGTAAGGTCTGTAAGGTAAGGTCCTCAAAGCGAGTTGGTGAACTCCATGGCCCATACTCCATGGCCTATACTCTTTGCCTATCCTATGATGTCAAACATAAGAGCATTGGATGTCCGTAGCCTTTGAATTTGTCCCAGAATTTGTGTAAGTCCCAAAACCCTTCCTGTCATGATGACAGATTTGATTCTTTCTCAATTCCAACTCTTAATGACTTAGTTGATAGCGATCTGGACGAATTACTCCTTTGCCCTGTCAGAGCACTACACTGCTACCTGAAAAGGACTCACCATCTCCGACCGGGATGCAGAAGACCTTTCCTTACCACTGGCCAGAACAAGAAAGATGTGTCCAAGAATACAATCTCCTTTTGGCTGCGTGAGACTATCAGACAAGCCTATGGTTCGACTTCATGCTCCAATCCTAACTCAGTGTGGGCAAGAGCACATGATGTTAAGGGGCTAGGCCCTTCTTTAGCTTTTAAAAAGAACTTGTCTGTTCAAAGGATTTTGAAGGCTGGCACATGGCTTTGTCAAACCACCTTCACTTCCTTCTATTTGCAGGATGTTGCCCACAGGTCCTTGGACACTTTTTCCTTGGGTCTGGTGGTGGCTGCTCAACAGGTTGTTTAACTCATCTGGTGCCCCTAGTAGGACAGTTTGTATCTTATCTAAGAAACTGAGAATGAATGGGATGGCTGGTCTCTTTCAGTTTCCCTTCTTTTCTTTGCCCAGTGGGCGAAGAAATCATTCCATCATGTGCTGGATCAGGTCTGCTACAGGCGATACTACGGCCTTTTTTGTTAAGTTTTGCTTTTTCCTACACGAATATAAAACTTTGGCAAAAGCAAGTCCCTCCTCTCTATAGGAAGGGGAGAGAGGATTGATAGCAAACTATTTGTGGCCATGAAGGTTTGTTATCTACAGAAATAGTTCTTTAACTTCCTCCTACATTGTCTCATCACATTGTACGGATTCCCAGAAGTCTGATTGATAAATAATCACTTATTTATTATGTCAGAGGCTTTGGTTCTCTTCCATAGGCTTCTATAAGCCAGGAAGAGTTACCAGGTGTGCTGAACCTCCAGTTGGTTCCAGACTTTCTTTCCCCCGCTCCAAAACTGAGTCTATCTGTAAGTTAAGACCCAGGTTTGTTCCACATGTGAACAAATGACAAATTTATTAATTTGTATTTTTCATAGCTAACAAACCTGTGGTCTTAACTTATATGGCCCACTTCTAACCACCCCTCAATCAAGTTTCCTGGGATGGAAGAAACTGAGGCATCATTTCCTTCGCTACATGCGCAAAGGAAATTGACAGTTGCCACCTAGGCCTATCGGCCTACCTCGTTGCCACCAATTCCTTGTTAGTTATTTTTACCAGTTTCCTGCTGGCACCAGAAGAATTATCCATAAGTTAAGAGCACAGGTTTGTTAGCTATAAAAAATACAAATTGATTAATAAATGTCATTTTAACGAACTTTCCAACCTAATATACTCATACTGTATTGATAAGTTTAGATTCTGCCCTCCATGGAAGTTCAGGTGTTTGTTGCATTTGTATTATTGTGCAGTATGCTCTGTGTAACTTTAGCTTGTTTTATTTTATTTAACATGCTTTCCTCAGTGTTGCATTCTTTTGTTTGATAAGCTTTTCAAAATTTTCTCAGGCATTCCCGAGTGTCCTCTCAAAAGCGAATTAAACCAGACAGTTATCAGAGAGATATCAAGATGCGCAAGCGATCACCTAAAAAACCCTATTACGATGAAGAGGATCGAGCTGCTCTTAGAAGGATGAATAAATTGTGAGTGCATTTTATTTTTATGTAGCATTAATGGTTAGAGAATTTATCATGTTTCTTGTTGGGTTACCCAGAATTTAGGATTGGAGTCCACAGTGTATGTTGGTAAACTTAAATGATTTTCTTCCTAGTTCCCCATAAATTCCTGAGAGTATAAAAAACCGTCAGTAGATATCTAATCATTTTCTTTGCTCTTTGGGTTTTACTGGAGAGGAAGAAAGGTTAGTCAGGTAATTATGTTTTTTTTCTTGTTCTGCATTATCCTACATGGTGATGAACTGCCATGAATATGACTTGTGTGGATCAAGTTAGACACAGTAGCAGGCCATCTAACTTGAAAAACTTTGAGTGCTTGGCATAACCAAAGTTAGGGGAAGATTGATCTGTGGAGTTGTGTACTCCTGTGAGAAATCAAGTGCCTATTTTTAATTTCCTACCCATTTGTACTAACTGTATGGCACACATCTTGGTATTAGTATTGTTGCTGTACATATTGAAGTGATCCGGGTTTTTTAAATTTTTACTTTATTTTAGGGTAAATTATATTCACTGTCATCATTAGGCATATAGTTCTGTCACTTCAGATACTGAGCCTTCTTGTAATAAAGGTTAAGTATTTGTTCAGTAACATTTATAAAGCAATTTTTGTCATAGAATATATAAATGAGATCTACAACTATATTGAGGTTAGAGAAATGAAAGGTGCTAGAAACAGACATGATTTGGCATTGATTCCCCATTGATTTACCTTTTAATGTTGAAAATTATTCAAGATAGAGATGATTTGGAAAAATAAGTGTTGGGTGTATTTTTATTAATAAGAAGACCTTGGATTTGTATAAGGAGTTGTTTTCCAAGATGATATGTCACCAAAGGGTCTCATTTTTGCTAATGTATGGGAGAATGATTCGATCACTACATGATTGTCCTTCAGTGAGGTATTCAAGTCAAATTGGCTCATGTCATCTTGCTGAAATAGGTTGACCAAGAACATTTTACACAGAAGCTGTTGTACAGGTATTACTTGATGTCTGTGTAACTTATTTCACCTGCATTTTGTTAGTGAATGTTGTATTTTCAGAGCCTATCTACTACGCACTATTTTACGAAGTGGAGGTTTCTTAGTATTCTTGAGTCTGAAATGTAGATAATATATTTTATAACATTTTCCTTTGATTTGAAGCTTGTGATCACTGTAGGATCATGTAATTGTTTCTGCACAAATGCAAACCTTTGTTCCTTACTTGCATAGGATTTAACTTCCAGTGTGCACTGGAAATAGCCATTCAAACTTACTGATAAGCTGCCATCGAGTTCAGATGTAATTCGGAACTCTCTGTTCAACTTTGCCACTCTAACTTTTTTTCATTTTGATGAATAAACTTGATTATTCCCTTTTCTTTTGGTTTGTGACACTGTTTGTATGATTATAATTCAAACCCATCCATCAAACTTGCTTGCAAGGAATACACAAAGTTTTCCATGCTAGGATTCATTATCTGGATTTTGTCAGGAATATAGCAGCTTCTGGGTGTTCATTAGCAGCTGTGTCAATCCCCATTTTATTTATTAATATAATTACTTTTCAGGTTAGTTGAGACTTAGTCACTATGGAAGGACTGCAAAAGTTTGGCTTGCCTAAGATAACCTAGGTAGTCCTTCTCTTACAGCATTCCTTTTTTTATCTGGTTGGAGGAAGTACAGTAGGTCGTTATAGCTGTATTCCTCTGATTAGTGAGAGTTAGTTATTTGATTCTTGGCTTGACCAGTTCTGCAGAAGAGGTGTGTATTGACATTGGAGAAAGGGTAAGGGGCCCCAGCAACATTTCCATATCCTCTTTCACCTTCTTCTTTGTTGTCTTCTTCATCTTGACCCAACTCTTATCTCCATGCTGTTTTGAATGGGGAAGTCTAATCCTGCATTTGAAGCCTACTAGGCCTCTTTCAGTGGACTTTCCCCTGCATGGGAGGGTGGGAAGCTTGGGTCACCAACAGCAATTTATTTTTCCTGGGTATGGTTGGCACTGAGTGCCATCAGCTTCGACTTGAGTTCTGCTCCATCTTGACTCTCTGTGTGCTTTCGAGCTTGCATCAAGTCAAGCCTTCTTTCTCACTGCAACTTCAGAGTCACACAGAGAAAAAGTTGTGTGACCCGTTGCATGACTTCCTGTTACCTGGTTGATGGATTGGGTTTATTGATGGCAACATGCTAGTAGCTGTCTCTGCTTATCAAGGTCTGAGCAGCCAGGGTAACAAGAGTACTGCAACTCCTATCACCATGACTCATCAGGGTTGCACAGAGAGGAGGTTGCTTGGCCCATTCACATGGCTCATTTACTTCCTGTGGGTTGGGTTTACAGGTGGCAATAGGATAGTGGTGTTCTCTGTTTATTCGGGGCAGTACATCAGGGTAAAAGGGGGACACTGCAACTCATCAATGTTGCTGAGAGGGTATGGTGTAACCTGTTTACACAGCTCTTTTTTTTCCTGTGTATTCAGTTGTGAATCAGGTTTTGGGGGGCAGCAAGCTGGTGGTTCTCCTTCTATCCCTGTTCAGATGACCACATTGATGGGAGTAGTTTGTCTCTTCTCCAGACAACTCATGGGTTGCATAGGAAGGGGCTCATGTGGCCCATTTGTGTGGCTTATTTACTATTGGCGTACCTGACCTACAGATAGGTTTCCCAGTGGCAACAGGTATCAGTGAACTTTTCAACCCCTCCTCCCCTTCCTTCTCCAGAACTTCCAAGTGGAGGAAGAAGAAGGCAGCTTTGGCTGGCCCTTCCTGTGAGAAGTCTGGCTAGGCTTCTAGCATTTGGTCTTTTTTTTCCAGAAAGATTGAAGGGGCTCATGCTGTCGGTTCCTTGCGCACTGTTGCACCTGGTGCAACCGTCACATTAATCCAGGGATCCCCTAGGACCCAGGCATACCAGTACCAGCTAGCTAGCTAGTCTAGTCAGGCTAGCCATTGTGCCTTGCATATTGTCAGCAGGGGTCAGCGTGAGCAAGGGAATTGAGCATTCAGTTGCTCTTTTCCCTCCAGGGTCCCAGGATTTTGACGGCTCATGCAGCACCATCACCCGGGTCAGCAAGAGGAGGTCCCCCATCTCTCCTTCCATTCCATGTTTTGACTACAACCGATGGCCTCACTCACCCGATAGAGGTTCTGTCTGTACCAGGCTGGGCAAGGGTGCCAGGGCCCATTTGCCAACTGCATCTACAGTAAACCCCTGTATTCGCAGTCTCACTATTCATGGAAAATTCGCCCATTCGCAGTATTTTTCACTGAGAAATATTCACTAATTACTGTATTTTCATATCATTTTCATGACTAAATGCTTTTTCTGTGATAAAACTATTAAAATACTCAGGTATTAGCATTTTTTAGAGTTTTTTGTATTTAAACTATCAAAATAGGCAGTTCAAAGTGTTTTTAGAGGGGTTTTAAGTATTCGCTGATTTTAGCTACCCCTGCCAATACGGGCGGTTTACTGTGCTTCTTTGAATGTTTCTGAGAAGCAAAGGTTGGATAGGCACAGGGGATAGGATCAGGAGTGTTTGCACTCTTTTGAGCCTTTTCCCAAAGGGGTATACATCCCTGGATCAGCCTCAGGACTGGATGGGTTGTACACCCAAGTGGCTCGATGATCCCAGGGAGGTTTCTACTGACCTCCCTCCCTTGCAGGGGGAGCATTTCAGGAAGCTCAGCACCTGAAGGGACCAAAGAGTCTTGTACCCCAGGATTCAGATTACCAAGGTGTAGGGGTGTTTCCTAGGAATCATCATGCTCATGCATGAGCGGGATGTCCTCAAGGAAGGTGCCTTGTTATAGCATGCAGTTGCTTCCGCCATGGTCGCAACTTGCTAGCTGTGTATTGAACCAGGTGAATTCGCTAGTTTCTGGACATGGGAATTCATGAAGGTCTAACCACCCTATTAAGTTACTTCCTCCACCCCTGATTCATTGGAGGAATAGTACATTCCCTTGGACAGTGCCATACCAATACTGCTGGTGTTCTTGGCTCTCTCTTATTTTCCTTCATCTCTCGTTAGACCACCTCTGAGCGAAGGGAGTCCCTCTCTCTCTCACCCAAAGGGGAAGCAACTTCCATGTTAGTGCTGCAGTTGGTTTTTTGGCGGAACCCTTGGTCCTTTTGATATAGCGACTGTGATACCATCCACTGGGTAGAATACCCCAGAAGGAGATAGTATAACATTCTAGGGATTAATCTTGTCTGGAGGTAGGATTTTTGCTGACCTAGCCCACTTGGTTTGATAGGGGATGTAGCATTGTTTCAGTCCAGAGACACAATAGTGCCAAGTTGGTGTGGGCACTGAGGAATGGAACGGTTCTGGGTTCCACTATGTTCTTTCATGGAGCGAGGTAGAGGCTGCAGCAGAGGGGGTGGGGTTGTTGTTGAGTAACAGCATTTTTCTCTGCCATGCAGTGCCTTACAAAGCTCCCAGACCCACAGAGGCACTGCAGTTGAACCTTTGGGTTCAGGTGGCCCTTCCTCCTCAGGGCAGAGGAAATCCCAGATTTCTTTGCTCCCATCAAGAATCCCAGACTTATTTTGTCTGTACAGTACTAGTGGGGGTCTCATCTTGGTTTTTCAACTAATCCATTTTTAAGAAGGGCAGAAAAGGAAGAAGGGTGGAGGACACTACGATGGTGTTTTCCCCCACCAGCTGTTGTTAGCAAGGGGGTGCCTCTCGAGCCATTGAGCATTTGGCAGACATAATGGAGACCTGGTTAGTAGATGGATATGGGAAGGGTATCTACTTCTCTCCTTCGCATCCCCAACACCCCTTGCTCTTGTACCGGTCCATTTCCACACATAGGTTCCTGTCTTGTAGAAGAACCTCACTCTCTTTAGGAGGTTGAATGCGATGTTGAAGAATGACGCAATACAAGTTGAGAAAGACTGACTTCACACTTTTGGTAGACTTCGAGGATGGATATTTTCAAATGCACATCCATTGGTCCCCTTGGAAGTTAGTACTTCCACTTTACTCTTGGGGGGAAATGTCTTTCATTCAAGGCTTTTGACTGCCCCCACATATTAATGAGAGGTTCATGTTAGTGTCAGCTTAAACCCTTTGTATGGGATGCATTTCTTTGATGTATCCTGGCATTCAGGTAGTCCTGACAGGTTCTTTTCTGCAGTTGCTGCTGGACAAAGACTGCCTTCTCAAGTTTTGTTGTAATATTCTACGATAGACTGGTCGTCATTATCAAACCTAGGGTAAAACACCTGGGTATGCTGATATATATTGCCTCAACAAGTCTATCATGTGAATTCTCGTATATTGGCAAACTCATGGAGGTTGGCGCAAGTTCTCATCAGTTCAACAACAATAGGTTCAGCAGTGACGTGGTTCTTGGTCACCTCTCACCCGTAGAGAAGCCAGTCCATAAGGGCAGCTTTTCCCCTGCCCCTGGCATGGAGTCTCAAGGAATTCAGGTTTTCGGTAAATTTAAAACTGGTAGCTTGGTAACAGGAATCTTGGTGCCATTGCCACTTGGCACTTCCCCCCAGAGATGCTTCCATTTTCTGACACATCCAGTAAGGGGTGGGGTGTGCACCTGAAGGAGCTGGTGGTGTAGGGGTGCGGACTAGAACACCAGGTGTCTGCACATTAATGTCTTGGAACAGAATTCCAAAATTGTGTGATGGACCACTTGTAGTGTTGATGAGTAATAACACTACAGGGGTGGCGTACATTAAGAGGCTATGGGGATTGGGCTCTCTTACCCTTTATCAGTTGACAATGCAGTGCCACACAGCAGTGACCCACAGAATGTGGCTGATAGCCAGGTACATCCTGAACTTTTGGGATGTAATGGTATATGAGTTCAACCATCAAAGACAGGTAATAGTGACGGAGTGGTCCCTAAGCACCTGTGTGATGGGAAACGTGCTTGAGGTATGGAGATTCTGGACATAGACTTGTTTTCCATTCGGCACAAGAGGAACTCCCTGGCTTTCTCCTCCATAACTAGACCTGTAATCAACATGGAGTACTTTTTCCAGTACCTGTAGAACAACCTTGAGGCATACATTTTTCTGCCATTCCACCTATTAAAAGGGATGCAGATTTCCCCAAACCTCAGGCTTACACTGTTGGTTCCCAAGTGACCACATGTTGAGTTGTATCAGGAATATGTACTGTGTTAGAAATACTTTATCCATATTTTTTTTTATTATTATTCTTTGCATTTGACAACATCAGAACTACTATTGAAAAGAAAAATTAAACCTATTACTCACACATTCTACAAGAGCACAAAAGCAGTCACCACCAAGAAACTTAACAACCTCTGTGGTAGTCTTTCGAAGGAAGTAGTTGATTGTTTCTTAAAATTATAAGAACATCACCTTTGTCAGATGAGAGAGATTTTGTGAATCTTGGATTGAACTATTATCTCCAACCTAAATAGGATAAACTCCAGGAACAGACACAATTATAAGTATTGCATAATACACCATATATGACCTAGAAAAACAAGAAAATAACCATTAATTCCAAAATCATGGGCCACTTCACAGCAGAGAGCAGTAAGCATTGCAGTGGACACTTACAAAATTGAGAGAAGCAGCTATGTCTACAGAACAAGAGTAATATATTTATACACAAAGCAGATAAATTTTGCATTTAATACATATGAAAAAAAGATAAATATCTACAGACACTTCATACCATTTTTACTGATACATCTAAGTTTGCCCACATTAGTCTTGACCTAAGAAACCAGTTAAAACACAATGCTAATAAACTGATAAGTACTGTCAGTGCTGCACAAGATAATACTCACATACCTAAATTCATAGGTGATTTTAACCCAGGATACATCTATGGAAGTATCAAAATCCTCCAACAACACAATCCCCTTAGCTCTATCATATCACAGGTCCCCACCCAGCTCCCACTTACCAGCTTGCAAAAGCTCTTAATAAAAACAAAATTGTCGCCCCATTTAACCATTTAAATCAAACAAGTACATGGGTAAGTCTACTTCGGATTTCACAGACCTCTTACACAACATATCAAATACAGATGTTATTGCATCTTTATATTTCCTGTAGATACAACCGTTGATGTTATACTTCTTTACATTTACAACCACTAAACATTACCACCTCCTAAAATCCCAACACAGATTTAATAACAGATGCTGTCATCATGCACCAAAGAGGCCCCATGCCAAAGTCAGAATGTAAAGCTAATTTACTAATTGTCAAATAATATTAACCCTTAAACACTGAGCCTCTATTTACAAAAGTGTCCGCCGTATGCCGACGGTTTGAGAGTTAGCGCCGAAGCGGAAAGAAAGTTTTTTTAAAAAATCACAGCACGCTTAGTTTTTAACATTAAGAGTTTGTTTTTGGCTCGTTTTTTTCTCATTGCCTGAAGTTTAGTATGCAACCATCAGAAATAAAAAAAAATTTCATTATCATATATAAATATTGGAATATATGACAGCGCAAAAAAAAAAAAAAATTCATATAATTGTATACAAATCGCGCTGTGAGCAAAACGGTTAAAGCTAATGAGTTATTTTTTTTTTTGTTGTATTGTACACTAAATTGCAATGAGTTTGGTATATAACAAATTGTAAAACGATCAAAGCAACACAGAGAAAATATTATCACAAAATGATGCATGAATTCGTAACGCACGGACAAAAAAAAAAGTTTTTTTCAAAAATTCACCATAAATTGAAATATTGCCCTAGAGGCTTCCTGTTTGTTGCAAAATGAGGGTAAATGATTGAATATTACTAGAATGTAAGAGTTTTAGCTTACAATTGCATTTTTCGACCATTTCGGTCGCGTCAAAGTTGACCGAAGGTTAAAATTTCTGCACTTATTGTGATTTATATGAAAATATTTCAAAACTGATAAAAGCTACAACCATGATCTATTTTTTGTTGTATTCTACATGAAATTGCGCACATTTTCATATATAAAACATTATGTAACGGCTAATATAAAATGGTGCAAAAATTACAACAAAGTGACTAAAGAAATTTTGAGATTTTCAGCAGAGTTAGCGCCAGAGGTAAGGAAAAAGTTTTTTTCAGAAATTCACCATAAATTGAAATATTGTGCTAGAGACTTCTCATTTGTTGCAAAATGAAAGTAAATGGTTGAATATTACTAGAATGTAAGAGTTTTAGCTTACAATTGCATTTTTTGACCATTTCGGTCGAGTCAAAGTTGACCGAAGGTTGAAATTTTAGCACTTACTGTGATTTATATGAAAATATTTCGAAACTGATAAAAGCTACAACCATGAGTTATTTTGTGTTGTATTATACATGAAATTGTGCACATTTTCATATATAAAGCTTTATGTAACAGATAATAGAAAACTGTGCAAAAATTACGACAAAGTGACTAAAGAATTTCTGAGATTGTAAGAGCCTGACGCCGTGTCTTCCAAACACGTGTGTGTTCGTGTGTTCGTCGTCCATCGGAGTGGCGAGACGTTTGGCGTCTTCACAAACAGAAACATACACACAGTTTGATACAGAAGACTCGTTGGAACATCATGAGTACATGATTAGAATGCTTGCATGGCAATGCAAGTAGTGGTGATTGTACATACATCAAGACAACAATGGTTAGGGAGAAACAGACGGAAATATTGTATGGTTGAAATCGCGTTCCTTTAGAGAAAGAAAACGAGATGCTCTTGTTGTTTTGTCCACTCCGATGGACAATGAACTCGCACGTGTTTGGAAGAGACGGCGTCAGGCTCTTACAAGATTTTCAGCAGAGTTAGCGCGGACGTAAGGAAAAAGTTTTTTCAAAAATTCACCATAAATCGAAATATTGTGCTAGAGACTTCTCATTTGTTGCAAAATGAAGTTAAATGATTGAATATTACTAGAATGTAAGAGTTTTAGCTTACAATTGCATTTTTCGACCATTTCGGTCGAGTCAAAGTTGACCAAAGGTTGAAATTTTGGCACTTATCGTAATTTATATGAAAATATGTCAAAATTGATAAAAGCTACAACCATGAGTTATTTTTTTGTTGTATTCTACATGAAATTGTGCACATTTTCATATATAAAACGTTATGTAACGGCTAATAGAAAACAGTGCAAAAATTACGACAAAGTGACTAAAGAATTTCTGAGATTTTCAGCAGAGTTAGTGCAGACGTAAGGAAAAATTTTTCAAAAATTCACCACAAATCGAAATATTGTGCTAGAGACTTCTCGTTCGTTGCAAAATGAAGGTAAATGATTGAATATTACTAGAATGTAAGAGTTTTAGCTTACAATTACATTTTTCGACCATTTCAGTCGAGTCAGAGTTGACCGAAGGTTGAAATTTTGGCACTTATCGTGATTTATATGAAAATATGTCAAAATTGATAAAAGCTACAACCATGAGTTATTTTTTGTTGTATTCTACATGAAATTGCACACATTTTTGTATATAAAACTTTATGTAACAGCTAATAGAAAACGGTGTAAAAATTACGACAAAGTGACTAAAGAATTTCTGAGATTTTCAGCAGAGTTAGCTGATGCTTTCTTTTGGGATAAGAAAGAAATTTGCGTATGCGCAGCTGGATCACGCTTGTAAACAAAACTATAGCGTGATCCATGAACTCCCAGCATCCCTCAAGGCGCGTGATTTAAAAATTTTCGCAAACGAGGCCTGTAAGTATTTTTCCGAGAATATTTAAAAAAAACTTTTTGTAGTCAACGTATTTTACGTCCACTTGGCACCCAACAGACAACTTTTGTCGATGTAAAATACGTCCAGTCGGCATTAAAGGGTTAATGTACTAAACACAGCAAAATATCAATTCATTAAAGAAAATATAGTGAATTTCAATATAAATTCTTTTCCTCATCTTTTTCCTAAAGCTTTGGAGCGAGTTGGGTGTGTAACCTGTCAGATATGTCAAATATCTTGACATACTTTCTACAAAGGATACTGAAAAATCTCTCTCTCTCTCTCTCTCACTGAGGTAAATTTTTTATGCATATGTAACGTGCTTATTTGTTTTGTATGCTGTAGTTTTATAGGTAAACGTGACATTACTTTATTATTAATTTTTTCATATTTTCCATGCTATAATTACAACTTTTTGCATTTGTATAGTAAAGTATTAAAAATTTTAAACAAATATACATCAATTCTGGTCTTTTTCCCAGTCTTTTCTCGGATTCTTCAGAGCAAGGGGTTGCAAGTACATGTCAATTAACTTCACATATTGACCACACGGGGAGATAATGTTGCCCACAGATGGTCATATGGTTACTGAAAATTCTCTCTCTCTCTCTCTCTCTCTCTCTCTCTCTCTCTCTCTCTCTCTCTCTCTCTCTCTCTCTTTTTCCTTCATAATTCATGAATTTCCATCTTTTGATGTCTAACATAAGAATAACCTCTCACTCTCTTTCCAAAGTTACTCTCTCTTTCTTTGTCATATGTAAAAACAAACACTCTCTCTCTCTCTCTCTCTCTCTCTCTCTCTCTCTCTCTCTCTCTCTCTCTCTCTCTCTCTCTCTCTCTCTCTCTCTCTCTCTCTCCAAAGGATTCTCAGAATGTGAGAGATGGACAGATAGAAAGGAAGAGTGGTTGATAGAAAGATGTACTCTCTCTCTCTCTCTCTCTCTCTCTCTCTCTCTCTCTCTCTCTCTCTCTCTCTCTCTCTCTCTCTCTCTCTCTCTCTCTCTCTCTGTCATTGGCTGGAAATGTTAGAAGTACATACGTATATATTTTTAAGGGTAAAATGTTTAAGACGACTGAAATGATATAAATACAATCATTTC
The DNA here is from genome assembly GCF_040412425.1 of Macrobrachium rosenbergii. Taxonomy (NCBI): domain Eukaryota; kingdom Metazoa; phylum Arthropoda; class Malacostraca; order Decapoda; family Palaemonidae; genus Macrobrachium; species Macrobrachium rosenbergii. The sequence goes on from NC_089761.1 coordinate 70,547,999, forward strand.
AAAGATTAATACTACATTAATAGGATAATAGTTTAAGGTATATTTGATGTAGGATGATACTTCAAGTATACATTGGTATTTGAACTTTCCAGATAGTCAGTTATAAGCATTTTTAGAGGGGTTTTAAGTATTCGCAGATTTTAGCTATTTGCAGCTAGTTGTGGTTCGTACCCCACATGAATACGGGGGGTCAGCTGTGTGTGTGTATATGTATATATATGTGTATATATATATATATATATATATATATATATATATATATATATATATATATATATATATATATACATACATACAGGCAGTCCCCAGTTTACGACGGGTCTGGCTTACGACGTTCCGAGGTTCCGACGCTTTTCAGATATATTCATCAGAAATTATTTCCCGGTTTACAACGCATGTTCCAGGGTTACGACGCGTTATACGCCGATCCGACGGAAGAAATATGGCTCCAAAACGGCAGAATAATAAAAATTTGGAGGGTTTTTTGATGAAAAACTCAATAAAAATTCAGTTTACATCGTTTTCAATACACCCAGAGCATTAAAAGTCAGGTTTTCTTAAGATTTTTGACGATTTTCGACGATTTTTCGGTTTCTGACGATATTCGCTTACGTCATTGGCGTAAGAACGGAACCCCATCGTAAACTGGGACTGGTATATATATATATATATATATATATATATATATATATATATATATATATATATATATATATATATATATATATATATATATATATATATATATATATATATATATATTGAGATTCTTACCAGACCTACTTACTGTATTCCTTGTTCAGGGGTCCAATCTGGGGTCTAGCTCGTGAACAGTGGGCCTTATTAATACATCTTGAGATTCTGACTGCAATTTATAGGTCAGGTAGGAAACTAAATAGAAAAACAGTTGGGCTGAAGGCTGTACTTCAGCCAGGGCTTTTGCAGATAAACACTTAGGTTTACTTTAAATGGAATATATTTACAATTAAACACGTCAGTTGGGAGACTGGGGAATGATAGTCAGATACAACAAGGGGCTGCCACATGGTTAGTTATTCTAGTACTGTGCCAAATATTGATGAGCCTATGATTAATCCTCTTGAAAGGGATACTGAAGAATTGATTGCAGTGGCCTTTTCATTGCAAGAAGCACAAGACAAGTCAAAGTTTCCACAGCCGATGTACCGTCTGCAATTTGATAATGCTAGTGGTTACAAAAGAATATAATTATAAAATCTTGGGCGAATCGACGGTTGCACAGAGGGTGCCAAGATAACTTGATTCTGGTACGATATACTTGCGTTAAAATTCACACTGAGCTAAGTGAGTCAGATCTTTGTGATAACTCGCACTTCAGAAAAGAAAACGAGAGTGCAGCGGAAGATTAAAGATTCGTGACTGTTAAAAGAACCTCGAATCAGGACATTACTGTATAATGGAGCAATGGAGGGGCCTAGTCAAATTCACCAGGTCTGGAGGGATGAGTTTAATGGGCATGCATAGGTAATGTGACTGGGTGGTCAAAAGGTGACCACGTGGAGGGGTCAGCTCAATAGGGAGCATGCAAGGGGGTGTGTGTCTGTCTGCTACTGGGATGTTTCTAAGGCTGACAACTGCTGTTTCTCACCTTATATGACCTCGGGAGCTTATTTTCTTGCTCCTTCCAGAGGTCACTGCAATCGCAAGAGTTCAGTCACCTTGTTTTCTACGATGGAATCTTCCAAATCCTGGTGACTTCTGGCAACCCCTTCACCAGTTTTTATGGGGGACTTGACCCTCTCTGGCAAATTTTTGGCAGGCTTCGTCTCCATTCGCCTTTTGTTTGAAAAGAGGTAATTCAATCATTCACCAGGTCTTTAGGAAAGATAAACAGATCCACCAAAAAGGGGAGTATGGTGAGAAATTTATGTAGGGGCTGAGTTTCTCACACCCTTCCTCAGTTAGTTATCAGTATGAAATTACGTTATTTTGGGTTGCTTAGGAAGTGGTTTCACTTAACTATATATATATATATATATATATATATATATATATATATATATATATATATATATATACACACACACACACACACACACACACACACACACACACACACACACACACACACACACACAGGCAGTCCCCGGTTATCGGCGGGGGTTCTGTTCTGACAGCGTGACAATAAGTGAAAATCGCCGTTATCCGAAACTCAGCTATTTTCAGTGCTTTTCTGTGATTTTCGGCACTTATTGGTGCCGATAAGCCCCAAAAACCACCGATTTTTGGTTATTGGCGCCTCTGTTAGGTATGTACCTGTGCCAGTATGTGATTGTTGGCACCGATAAGTGGAAATTGGCGCCGAAAGTTTCCGATTTTCGTTGCTAGGCAAGCGTTGAAAAACCAGATCGCCGATAACTGAGCCCGCCAATAACCGGGGACTGCCTGTATATAAATATTATATTATTTCATCTCCAATTTTGTTGGAATTCACAGGCTACGAAGGTTTCTATCCATTAATTGCACTTACCTTAAGAGGAATCAAATGTGACCTGTTTCTGACTTAGGATGGATTTTATAGTGTCCAGATTTCTTAACGTATTTCACACAGTACAGTTTATGACAAGATTATCGAAGTGTACTTGACATATTTGGTCATTTAAATGATAATGAAATTGAGAAATCACTAGTACCAGGAGATATCATTGAGGAATTCACTGTTAAAAAATGAAGTCAAACCTAAACTTTTGAGGGAAAAGGTGTTCAGATGCTGAGATGTTGCTGCTCACTTTCTTGAAACTTGTTTAAAGGTGAATGTACTGTATTTATGATTGTCAGTTAAATAACCCCAAATTATTTAGTTTGGACTAGGAATACAAACTTTGTTTTTCCTTTAAAAATTCATAAGTAAGTAAAACTTGAAAAGTTGACTTTTTTATTGAAATTGCTCACATGCAAAATAACATAATCATAATCTCTGCAAAAGTTAATTCATTTTTTATAATGAAAATTTATATGAATCAACACATTTTCATGTAAAACACCTACAAAAATACTGTATAAGCATTGTTCACAACAAATCGGTGTTTCTTTTTATCGTGTGAAACTTACATTTAAACTTCAGTACCTGTTGAAAGGGAAACTTAAATTATAACTTCATGCTTACTGAAAGACTAGAAGAAGTTATACTGTCACAAACCATTTACTGTTCACTGCCCTGCTGTTGAAGTTACCTGTACGTACTTTAACATCTGACAGGTATTGATGATTCTATTAGAATATCATATAATGTTATAAACATTATATGTGGTTATTTTGTATACCTAAGGACAAAAAATAGTTTGTAAACTAGAGAAGCCATATGCTTATCTTACAGGAAATGCAGAATACTGAATTTAAGGTTATTACAAAGAGACTAATAGTCCTTTTGTAATAACAAAAGAAAATACATGTTACTTTAAATGAAGAACAAACTTTCTTATAAGTTCTATGTGAATAAGAGAAATATAGTCATACCCTGAACTTATGCGAGGTTAGGTTCCAGAACCCCTTGCGCAAGGTGAATTTTCACGTAAGTTTGGCCAGTCTCTAAAAATGCTAATAAATGCTTATTTGTAAAGTTTAAACACTAAATATGACCCTAATCATGCTCCCAAATTATTGTTCACTTTTAAATGAAATTAAAGTTACTGTTATTTAATTGAAAAGTTAGCTGAATACATTACCCTTAAAAAAAGAAATAAATGGTTGACATAAAAATAGAGAGTTTGATGAGAATTTCTGCCTCTCTCCCCTTCAAACCAGTCTACAGTATTTTTAGAAGTCTTCTCAACCTCTTTTAAATAACTTCATTATTCTATGTCTCTTTCTCTTTGTTTTGAAATGCTTTTTCATGAACAAACAGTGTTTTCCATTTTGACTAATACGACCCTTAGTTATTATGTCTCTATGTTTTAGAATGTATTTGCCACACTAGAGCATTTACACTTCGTAGACGGTACAGGTAAAATTAGATAAATTTAAACTATCTACTGTACAGGTTAAGACGTACAGAGAAATAATAAGTTGTAAAAATGTGTGAGCACTAACTATGAACGAGAGAGAGAGAGAGAGGTAAGGGACCTTACTTAAGAGAGTGAAATTATTTATCAATTATTACGGAGACTGAGAGAATAGAGAGAGAGAGAGAGAGAGAGATTGTCCTTACTTAAGATATCAAGTTAAATTATGAAATATTACAGAGACAGAGAGAATAACATGAGAGAGAGAGAGAGAAAAGTTATTCTTACGTTAGATATAAATAGATGGAAATTCAGTATTAAACTAACTTTTAAACAAAATTAAAGTTACTGTAATTTCATTTAAAAGTTAGCTTAATATGTCACCCTTAAAAAATAAATAAATGGTAATGTAAGAATATAGGAGAGTGTGAAGATCAGTATACTATTTCTCTCTCCCCCCATTCCACCGATCTATTTTTAGAAGTGTTCTCAACCTCGTTTTTAAAAATTTCTCTATTCTGTGTCTTTCTCCTTGTTCCGAAATGCTCTATGTCTCTATGTGTTAGAACGGCTCATTTACAGTTTGTAAATGGTACAGGTAAAATTAGATCAGTTTAAAATTATCTGTTGTACAGTTAAAGAAATACAGAGAAACAGTAATATGTAGGTTGTGCTAACCATGAACGAGAGAGAGAGAGAGAGAGGGATAACAGTTGTCCTTACTTAAGGGGGCGCACACTTATATAGAAATAATGCTCCGATTTTTATGAAATTTTTATGTTATACATATATATAAGGTAATGTTCCAGAAAAACTTTGAGAGTGATCGGATGATTACTTTGGATTTTATTAAAAAAATTTTTAAATGAAAAAAATTAACAATGTTTCTCCTTCATTTTTAGAGCTATTGCAATGTGGCTTCATACACAGAAAGTATATCATAGTAAGAAAAAAATCATGGGAAGAGTTTTTCTATTTTAACTTTTTTTTTTTGGACAGGGGTGAGGGGGGGATTTTCCCCCAAAATTTGTATAATTTGATTATCACGGGTTCCTCATCAACCTAAGAAAAAATCTAGCCCCAAAATATCCGTCTTTCTTTCCTCTTTCCATTGGTATATTTAAATTTAAAATTGGCCAAAAAATAAAAAAGTAGTTAGCATTTGAAGTGCAAAAAACTGAAAACTGAGAAAAACGACCGTAAAGGTCAACAAGTGTTTTTTTTTTTTTTGGTACTCGTGGAAAAAACTTATCTTAGAGCATTATTTTGCTTGATTTCTGGCTCCAGGTCACCCCTCCCTCCTTTATAAAAAGGGGTGTTATTCGCTCGAGGCGAGGGTATCATCAAGTACCACCTGACTCACTGTTGCCTGGTTTGAAACTAAGAAACTAAAAGTTTAGTAGCTACCAGGCTGATATTCTTGACTCATTTTCAGTCTTTTTTTCACTTGTTTGGTCTTTTTGGTCTTTGGAGTTTGATTTTCAAGCCTTTTTGTCTCTCGAATAAAGAACTTCTATACTTTCACTTGCCAAACAGATGTGTTAGTAAGTTGAATTTCTCATAGCCGAAGTTGTGTTCAATTTCCTCAATATTTATCTCACTCAGTTGATGGTGCAGAGATTTTCCTTTGTTAATTCACTTTGCTGGGACACTAACCGTAAACCTACATGATTGGCACTTCATTAAAATATCAGTACAGTATCCCATCTATTGGCAGAGACTTCGACCTGAACTTTACCCCTGCAATTTCCTACCTTGCATCTAATACCCGACACTATTTTATCTAGCTGAGATCTAGATATAATGAACTTGTCATCATATACTTCCTTTTCATCATCCTCTATTCATTTCATCAACTGTGATTGTATTTGTGAAGGTGAAAGTGTATACTGTAGATTGTATTTAGAATTACTGGATGTAAAAAAAAAACGGCAAAAAACTCCGCAAATAGCGAAAAAATTGCTCAGAGTAAAAAGTTGCTCACCACCCGCTTTCAACGTTTGGGGGCAACTGACTCGGCACCCTCTCTTAGACCACGCATTCACCAAGGAATAAGCCATTGTTGTTGCCAGACGCTGCCAGATGTAGGAGATAAGGTGATATATATATCAAAATAATTAGTAAATTATGCGAATAAAGGAAAAAATGACAATATTGCATTAGGAGCCAAACATCAGCCCTACCACACTGTGTGGGGGGTGTAGGCCCAAAACCCCATCAATTTTAATATTTCAAAAAAATGCTTTGGTCACGTGATAACAAAGGTGTTGCTCATGTCTTACGGCCATTTAACCATTTTTTTTTTTTTTATTTCAAAAATATTCATCAAAAATCGAAGCGAGCCCTCCCCTCAACCCCTTCAGTACTGCATGATGCATAATCGGCTAGATGGTGTATCCCGCATTTTCCCAACTTACCAAAGAAAAGGTTTTAATAGCATCCATTATGCTTTGTATATTAATGGAAATGAACATGAATTCAAAATATACACACTTGCATATATATGTACATGTGCACACACACACACACATATATATATTATATATATACAGGTCCCAGCCCGAGAAGAACCCTAAAAGAGTTCAGAGGTCTGGTTAAACAGTACATGTGCGCGCACACACACACATATATATATTATATATATATACAGGTCCCAGCCCGAGAAGAACCCTAAAAGAGTTCAGAGGTCTGGTTAAACAAATCATTTATAACTAACTAAATATATATACAGGTAGTCGTCGACTTACGATGGCATTAGTACATGTATTCTGTACCTCCCGTATATTATCCATCATATATTATATTCTAAGTATGACTAGCCTACATATACATTTTATATTATCCCAAAAATGTGCATGTATAGTACCTATTATTACGTTTAGCATATGAAATCTTATCATGCTTGAACTCCTTGATTAATACTTACTTTTATTACTGTATGTAACATTTTTATTGTAGGTATTCAAACCATCTGTCTGGTCTGTTTACATTTTCTTATCCGCCATTTGCATTGCCAATCGGCTACACGTATGAAGTATTATTTACTTTTATTTATTTATAGGTTTGAATTAAATACATACCGTAGTTGACGGCGTATAAGACGCACTTTTTTAACAAAAAAAAATGGCTTAAAAAATCCCCCTGCGTCCTATGTACATAATGTAGGCTCAAAATTTAAGAATTTTGGCCGAAATTATACATGAAACATCACGTAGATGTTGTAGCCTAGCCTAACGTTCGGCGTTATCCCAATAACCTATTAAAAAACAAAGTTTATTATAATTATTTATCATTATCACACTTACCATCACTGCAATTACTACTGCTAGTATTATAATCAATATCTACGTTGTTATTATCGATATTTTCATTAAAATGTGTTAATATTATCGTCGTATAAAGCGGATTGCCGCATTCCACATTTACAGACTTACAGTACGTGTGCTGCCACCTATTGGTGATTATCTCAAGAGCTTTACGGATAACAAGGTTTCGTTCAGTTGGTAGTTGGCAATTCCTGCTAACATTCTCTTTACGCATAACAACATGGCTTCGATCAATTGGTGGTTGACAATTCCTGCTACCATTCTTTTTAGGCATAATAACAAGGCTTCGTTGAGTTGATACTTCGTAACTCGTGCTAGCATTCTCTTTTAAGAATAATAACATGGCTTTGTTCAGTTGCTCATGAGACTCGAGCTGTTACATAGGAAACATTTTTATTTATTGGATTTTACCCCTTGATTGCATACTTTTATAATATATAATGGATGTATATAACATATATTACCGTAGGTAACATCTTTATTAATGTTTTTGTTGATTCTGCCAGTAAGAAACAATGTCTACAAATGAATGTGTTGCAATCTATTGGTAAACCTATGAGGTAGCTTTCAGCAGCAGACGAAACATTCGATCGTAGTAAATGGCTGATTGTATAATACATATTTTGATAAATATAAATATGGTAAATAACTTCTTTATTAATGTTTTTGTTGATTCTGTTGGTAAGAAACAATATGCATATGATAACCTAATACTGTACTACAGTTTTTACTTATCAAAATCATATGAGCATAGGCTAGGAAACCTTATTTTTTTCCCTCAATGTCCTGCTGAAATTGGGGTGCGTCCTATGCAGACATGCGTCTTATAAGCCATCAAATACGGTAATTTGTTATTACATTTGATTTATTTGCAAAAAATAGAAATACAAAATACATTACAAAAATATGAATCTTTTACCATTTTCGAACGACACAAACACACTGAACGCTGCCGAAAGCTGAGCATCTCTCGGTTATGAGCGCGCTGCCGGTAGCGGGAAAAAGTATCGTACGCGCGCTCAACGTATTTTAGCAAAATATAAAATTAGGTATATATTATTATATTGTCGTAAAGTCGGTCGGTCGTAAGTCGCATAGGTCGTAAGTCGACGACTACCTGTATATATATATTATATATGCACATGTGTGTATATTGACTTCACCTTCATTTCCATCAATATGTAGAGCATAAAGGACACATACACATAAGTATGGAAAGTAGCAGTTAGTTATAACAAACGGCATAAAATAATATAACCTGTAATAGAAGTAAAGATTTATTTCACATATATTTTACACTTTTGTTGTAGCATGCATCAAATTTGTGCATTCAAGGTGACTTTGGAGTCTCAAAGTGCTTTGTAGACTCCATCAGCCCTGGGAGTTTGCAAATAGAAACATTAGAGTTTTTTTTTTTTTTTTTTTCCCCCAGGGCGGCCATGTTCCCTCCCTTCATGATATTTGCCACTCAGATCCAATTCAGTTACTGCGTCTTCTTCTTTGGCCTTGTCCCCTTGCTTGGTGGTTGACCTCCCTTCTTGCTGGGTCCTGGTTGGGGGTCATCTGGGTTATCTTGCTGGTGCCATTTGCGATAGTGTTCCATGGAACAGAGGCCAGGTGATCCTGGACATGCGGGACACTGAAGCCTTGTATCTTTCCTTTTTGGATAATAAATACGACACCTTTTTTGTCCTTTCTCGAGTTTCACAAATTGATGAGTATCACTCGACACATTCACTTTCATCCTTGGTCCTTTTATCAATTGATATGATTCATAAAGTGCTTCAACACCTATACTATATTCACATAAAATTTCCTGCTGAACATCCAAAAGAAATTTCATAAAATCCTTATTGTAGTTACCTGTAGCTCGTAAAGCAATGTGTCCATTTAGTGCCATTCTAAACATGAAATATAGACCGATCTTCTTGAACCATGCCATGCTTTTCTTGTTAGGGTCATAGGGCTCAAGAAGTTTGTCAGCAATATCAACACTGCCCATCTTTTCATTATATTTCTCAATGTGGAGAGGTTTATTCACAAATAGAGTCCTGTTTCCAAAATAGGTTTTGTTCTCTCGACCATTCCACCTTCATACTTTGTCATAATCACTGTAACCTCTTTTTATCTTGCCACTTTACCAACAAAACATTTCCTTTCCTTGCAAACACAGACTGATGTCTTTCCAGCCTCTCATTCATGATGCTCCTTGGAGGACCTCTACCACTTCTTACAACTAGATCCACGTTGGACGAGTCGGTGGAGTTCTTGGCTAGTACTCTGCTAGGCCCGAGTTCAAGTCTCCGGCCGGCCAGTGAAGAATTAGAGGAATTTATTTCTGGTGATAGAAATTCATTTCTCGGTATAATGTGGTTCAGATTCCACAATAAGCTGTAGGTCCCCGTTGCTAGGTAACCAATTGGTTCTTAGCCACGTAAAATAAGTCTAATCCTTCGGGCCAGCCCTAAGAGAGCTGTTAATCAGCTCAGTGGTCTGGTTAAACTAAGGTATACTTATTATTTACAACACCTGTAAGTAAAGTATCTTTTGTTTCCAAGTATTCACACAACCTCAGACTCATATACCAGTTATCATTCACCGCATGGCGTCCTTTATCTAATAAATCATCCATAAGGTATACAACAATCCTTTCAGAAACGGTCAAATTTCTGTCATTTTCCACTTGAAATTTATTTTTTCCATAGTAAAGGGAAAAATTCCAAGAATAACCACTCCACTGGGAATCAGAAGGGCATAAAACAAATGCTTTCACACCAAATCTTGAGCGTTTTGTTTTTATAAATTGCCTAAATCCAAGACGACCTTTCCAAAGAATTAGAGCTTCATCAACAGCGAGGTGTTTGTGAAGCCTCATCAAAGTGCGACACTTGTCACGTAGCAAGTCCAAGTATGGCTCTATTCTTGTGGATGCATCTTGTGTGATCACATTCACAGCAGATGAGAAACGCAAGAATTTCAAAATGGAAAAAAATCTTCCTCTACTCATTACCTCCTTACAAAATATGGGAGGACCACAAAAGAGTGGGCAATCTGCCCAATACATCTTCATGCGAGGCAGTTTCGTGATCCCATAGCCAAAATCAAACAAAAAAACACATACATATCCCCCTCTTTTACCTCTCGCCATATCAACCCATGAATTTTTCCTTTTTTCTGGGGATTTTCTTGAAAAAATAATGCAGCTTTCTCATTAGCCCATGAGCAAAGTTTTCATCACTTTATCATAAAAAAAAATATATATGCATCCCCAGGCTTAAAGAAAGGTGCATCCCCAAACGCTGGATTTAGCCCTGAAAAGTCATCATGAAAGTGGCATCATTGCTGGGCGACAATCCTCAAATATGTTGGTTACATAGGTCCAGCCACTGTCCACCTCTCGTTCAACTGCATCATCACTTATTTCATCACTTGAGAGCTCGTCACTGCTCTCATATTCTTTCTCAGAAGGAATATATTCCTCGGAAGAGATATCACTGCTTTCACTCATGCTTTTTGCTGTGAAAACGAAGGTAAAATGAAGAAAATCATGAAAAAAACAGATGTGTGAACCTTAGCATGACTGTGCATAAACTGATGATGAGAAGGCTGTGACATAACAGCCAAGAATGTCCATGAGTGGCTGAAAAAAAAGTAGGAGCAGCTTAGTGTTGGTTAGTACAGCCTACTCACACCTGCAAAAATAAGTAGGGGACATAAGCCAGCACTACAAGCATTCCCTATAGCGTTATGGAGTTATGACGACATACATACGTCCTAGGGAAGGTCACTGCACCCTCTATGATGTCGTAGAAACGTCACGGTACCGAAGGGGTTAAGAGTGTGAAATTTTTTATGAATTATTATGGAGAGAGAATTACAAGAAACCTTTGACCACTAATCGGCAACACTACCCCTTCTTGTCATGTTAAAGTGACATGTCTGGGAGCTTTTTGCCTTCGAGCTTCTTACAGAAGATGAGGGAAAAATATTTGTTTAAAATATGTATCACACATGAATTTTGTAATTACAATTATTTTATTATTATTATTATTATTATTATTATTATTATTATTATTATTTAATCTTATTAATATTATTATTTGAAAATTAGTACTTATCATTAGGTAAAAAATTTATTATACAAAACAAATGAACATAAACATATTCCATAAAAATTCTCTCATCTCAGCAAAAGAGAGAGAAAACTTATAAATTACATAAAAAATTGAACATAAACACTTTTGCAGGGTTTCTTAGTGTTCACAAATGTTCGCATGTCTGTGAAAAACTTGTGTATAATAATTAGTTAGGTTCCAACGAAAAGTTCGCATGTCTGTGAATTCGCTCAACTCAAATCTTGCAAGCTGGGGGTATTACTGTAGTCACTTGTTACTGGAAATACAGCACAAATTGTGGCATAAGCCCATAAGTTGTTTGTAAATAGGTAAAAAAAGTCAAGAAAATACATGTTATTGGAAATACAGAGCAAATCATATGTTGCAATAAAGCTGCAATTGTTCAGTGCTTATAGAAAGTGAAAATACAATGGCACTTATTATGCCTGGAAAATAAGAACATGCACAATTTATCAGCTCACTGTGAAAAGGAAAAAGAAAAATCCTGTAGTCTTTGTTGATACAAGGTACTTCTAAGTGTGGAATGATGCAAAACAATTCCTTGTTGGATTTATACAGAGGAAAATTTTGCAAGTAGTGCGTGAAAAGCGTGTCTTCAGCCTACAGCCTTGTCTGTGACATCTCTGATCAGGATGGGGGAGTCTTCTGGGCTTCTTGTGGCTCCGTTTCACTTCCATCTTCTTCGTTACATGTAGAACCTTAAGATATGTCTCCCTGAGGGAGACATCTGTTGTGAAAGCCTCAGCAACTTGCATTTTGAAACTTACGCTATCCATGGGCTTTACTTGTAATTGCTGACAGTCCTGTCTATATTCATTCCAAGCATTTATGCAGGCAAGATTCAGCATGTGAAACATTGTCCTCACAATAAACTTTGCTGTGCGATAAAAATTCCTATTGTAACTCATAAGCTGACCAAGGACATCAACGCTTCCCATGTAAGTGTTTACTGCTTGTTGGGGAGCAGTTCCTCTTTGGGCAGGTTGGTATCGTTCTTGGCTAGCTTTTTGCTGGGCCTGTGTTCGATTCTCCGACCAGCCAATGAAGAATTAGAGAAATTTATTTCTGGTGATAGAAATTCATTCCTCGTTATAATGTGGTTCGGATTCCACAATAAGCTGTAGGTCCCATTGCTGGGTAACCAATTGGTTCTTAGCCACGTAAAATAAATCTAATCCTTCAGGCCATCCCTAGGAGAGCTGGTAACCAGCTCAGTGGTCTGGTTAAACTAAGGTATACTTAACTTGACAGTGTTGGCGAGCTCTACTTGTATGTATTCCTTGTTCGTTTTTTACCATCTCTGGCAAAAGCCTGTTGGTTCTGCACCACTTTGGTTAGAAGCAAGATAAATTTGCTTCTTGTCAATCCGTACAACAATGGCGTAAGTTTCATCACCTCACACCTTGATTTTTGAAGTTCCATGGGGTAGGTTTTTCAAAACCTTTTCTGGTTCAATGCAGGCTTCCTTAGGTATAAAGTTTTTCTTGATTGTACCTGTTGCTCCCATACCTTAGCCAAAATTTCCAATAGCTCTCCTGTTGTAAAGTAGCGATCAAAGAAAAAACTTGTGCCAGCTGGAACAGATTTTACTAAGGGTAGTACAGCAACTTCACCAATTGTGAGTTCTCCACATCTGGAAATATCAAGGCCTGTGCTCCTTACAACATCAATTAATTCAACCTTCTCCTGATAAACCTCAGTTCCCTGACCACTTACCAGAACAAAAACCTAAGCCTTTAGACTGTTTCAAATGTATATGCCCAGTAAAGGGGATCATCACCTCATCAAGTGCTACTTGTGCGTTCCTGGCACCTTGACTGAAAATCATGGAGAAGAGGCCTGATGCGCCACAATTTTTCATTGCTGGAGTAACAATATTATCATCATGTACCTTGAAGCATCCTCTGATTTTGAAAAATTTATTTCTTGACATCATGTCTGCAGTTACTGGAATTCTTGTATGCTGTGCCCAGTACATTCTTAGTCTAGGGAATTTCAAAATTGACATCATGAAATTCATTCCAATGAAATTTTTTATGGAGTCATCTGGAAAATATGGAATCTTTCCTATTTTTCAGGGAGTCTCTTTTGTTTCCAAAGGAAGCCTTGATAAAAGGTCATCCGTAATATATCCTTTGATGTATTCAGAAGGGGCAAGTACTGTAACAGCAGTAGGAAGAAGAAGGCCATTTGATCTGAAGTTTGTTGTGAAGCGTTGCCTTTTCCTTCTCCTATTTTGACTCAGAGAATCCTGTTCTTCTTGAATGCTACTGTCAGGTGGAGGGTCCTCATCAGGTCCTGAGTCTTCACTGCTAACATTATCATTATCTAGTTCAGGGAAACCGTAATTTGGATCATCAGTATTGGGCAGCTATTCATCGCCTGAACCATCAAAATCGGAGAGATCATGTTGGTGCTCCTGGAAAAATTCACCGACCTTGTCCTTAATAAAAGATTCTGATGATGTCTCAGAGATTTAAAGGTAAATTGGCACTTTAATAAAATGGTAGTGTACTTAAATTCTTTCTCTCTTTGTCTGTCTCTCTCTCTGTTACATGCTAAATAATGTCTACACATTAAGGCCTCAGTACCTCAATGGCTTTTGAGACTTACACTTACATTTATTTAAAACTAGTCATAAATAAGATTATTATATTTCCAAAAGAGTATTTTAACATTTGTATTTTTGTTGTGTAGATGTTGCTAATATGATTACTGATAAAAAGTTCAAAGAAAGTAATTAAAATCATAAGTTTAGTAAAAATGGCAAAGTGTTGATTGAAATGAGTTTCCAGCATTGCCTAATTGAGAAAAAATCTTGGTATTAATTAGGACCCAATGTAAAAAATTGTGCACAGCACTCAGCAAGGCATTACTGTAAGTTACAAATTCACATATTGAATGTGATACTGTATTATGACCATTTCATCACTACAAATAGTGAATAATTTCCAAAGGTATCGTTATGTTTAAAATAAAGTATTTAAAATGAAGCAGTTTACAATTTATTTAAATGTAAATCAATATCCAGTTAATCAAAGCCCACTGTAAAGAACACTTGGCACACAAACTCCAACAAGAGCTGTCTCCTTATAACACTGTTAAAATACAGTACACTTTTGGTATGTTTTATGTGCACTAATGTGTGTGGGACCTTCACTGTTATAAATTGGATGTGATAGTTTATGAAACTCAACATAACTAGAGACGTTTTCTAAAACCAGAATTTCTGGTCATTCGGCAGCTTGCTGAAGCCTTGTTTTCAGAGATGAATGTCATGAACTTATAATGTATAGAGAGCACAATCTCTCATAGAAAATGGGTTATGTGTATACCATAACTACTACATTTTTTAGCTGGGATGACTGATTTGTAACTGTCCACTATGCTGGACACTACCTAGTGGTGGGTACCAAAGGAATATATATATATATATACAGTATATATTTATACAGGCAGTCCCGTTACCGGTGGGGTTCTGTTTCTGAGGGTGTGATGATAAACGAAAAATGCCGCTAACCGAAAATTGGTGATTTTCAGAGCTTTTTCGGCGATTTTCAGGCTTATCAGTGCCAAAAAGCACTGATTTTTGGTTATTGGCACCTCTGTTAGGTATGTATTGGCACCAGTACCCAATTATCGGCACCGATAAGCGGAAATCGGCAGTTTTCGGCACTGAAAATTGCAAATTTTCGTCGCTAGACAAGTGCCATAAAACCAGATCGCAGTTAACTGAGCCCGCCGTTAACCGGGGACTGCCTCCGAACTTATGTGAGGTTAGGTTCCAGAACCCCTTGCGCAGGGTGAATTTTTGTGTAAGTTTGGCATGGTCTCTAAAAATGCTAATAAATGCTTATTTTGAAAGTTTAAACACTAAATATGACCCGAATCATGCTCCCAAATTATTAAGTTAACTTTTAAATGAAATTTCAGTTATTGTAATTTCATTTAAAAGTTAGCTTAATACGTCACCCTTAAAAAGAAATAAATGGTTGACATGAAAACTGAGATTTGGAAGAGAATTTCTCTCTCCCCTTCCAACTGATCTATTTTTAGAATTGTCTCAACCTCTTTTTAATAACTTCGTTAATCTGTGTCTCTTTCTCTTTGTTCTGAAATGCATTTTCATGAACAAACAGTGTTTTATATTTTGACTAATACAACTCTAGTTATTATGTCTCTATGTTTTAGAATATAGACAATACAGGTCAAATTAGGTCAATTTAAACTATCTACTGTACAGGTACAGAGAATTAATAAGAGAGAGATTGCCCTTACGTAAGAGAGTGAAATTATTTATCAATTATTACGGAGACTGAGAGAATAACACGAGAGAGAGAGATATTGTCCTTACTTGAAATATCAAGTTATATTATTTATGAATTATTACGGAGAGAGAGAGAGAAAGTTATTCTTACGTTAGATATGAAAAGATGGAAATTCAGTATTAAACTAACTATTAAATGAAATTAAAGTTACTGTATTTTCATTTAAAAGTTAGCGTAATACATTACCCGTAAAAAAAGAAATAAATGGTGTGGCTCTTCCCCATTCCGCTGATCTATTTTTAGAAGTCTTCTGAACCTCGTTTTTAAAAACTTTGTCACTTTCTCTTTGTTCTAAAATGCTCTATGTCTCTATGTTTTAGAACGGCACATTTACAGTTTGTAAACGGTACAGGTAAAATTGGATCAATTCAAAATTATCTACTGTACAGTTAAAGACATACAAAGAAACAGTGCTGTAATACGTAGGTTGGCTAACTTCCAACGAGAGAGAGAGAGAGAGATAACAGTTGCCCTTACTTAAGAGCGTGAAATTTTTTATGAATTATTAGACAGAGAGAGAGAGAATTACAAGAAAAATTTGACCACTGATTAGCAACACTCCCCATGTCATGTTAAATGACATGTCTGACAGCTTTTGCCTTCACCTCCTTCTTACAGAAGATGAGGGAAGAATTTGTTTGTTCAAATAATACAAATTTTGTAATTACAGTTTTATTATTATTATTATTATTATTATTATTATTATTATTATTATTTAATTTTATTAATCTTATTATCTGAAAATTAGTACTTATTATTAGGTAAAGAGTTTATTTATCATACAAATAAACATACCTGTATACATGTACCATAAAAATTCATCTCACTAAAAGAGAGAGAGAGAGAGAGAAATTACTTTTAATGTATTTAATGTTATTTAATTTACACATAAAAGCTTGGAAACTTATAAATTACAAAAAAAAAATTAAACAAACACTTTTGCTGGGTTTCTCAGTGTTCGCAAATGTTCATGTGTCTGTGAAAAACTCGCGTATGACCATTGGTTAGGTTCCAATGAAAAATTCGTGTGTCTGTGAATTTGTGCAACTTGAATCGCACAAGTTCGAGGTATTACTGTGTGTGTGTGTATATGTATATATATATATATATATATATATATATATATATATATATATATATATATATATATATATATATATATATATATATATTTGTACATGATTCATTTATCACACATTACCATAGGTGAAAAATAGGAGATGGGATGTAGGTCTGACCGGTTTTCGACTTTGTTTCAAGTCATTGACAAAGGACTGATACAGAGTATAAGTCACAAATATGTATACTACAGGAACAGTACTGACAAACATACACAACCGTTAGAGACTACATATCCACCCACAGGCTGATGTTGAGGTAGGAGTGGCCTTCAAAACTTGTTTGGCTAAAAATCACAATATACTCTCAGGGGACAATACTGATAAACATACCAACCACAGGCGACCTCAGATCCACACCTGACAGGTGTCAGGCAGGCGGAGTTTGGAAACTCATTAGCACTGCTGCCCCTGTACTGTGTTTACAAATGTGATAATCCTATTTTCATACATCTCTATTGCCTGCCTTAAAATATAAACAACTTACAAATTTCTTTTGATATTAAAGGATCAAGTTTATACATCCCTTGACTGATATTCATATTATGAAAGTTACAACCATAATATGAATATCAGTCAAGGGATGTAAAAACTTGATCCTTTAATATCAAAAGAAATTTGTAAGTTGTTTAAATTTTAAGGGGGGCAGTAGAGATGTATGAAAATAGGATTATCACATTTGTAAACACAGTACAGGGGCAGTAGTGCTAATGAGTTTGCAAACTCCGCCTCCCTGACACCTGTCAGGTGTGGATCTGAGGTCGCCTATTGTTGGTATGTTTATCAGTATTGTCCCCTGAGAGTATATTGTAATTTTTAGCCAAATGAGTTTTTGAAGGCCACTCCTACCTTTTCTGAAATTACGTCGGAACTCTGCAGCTTGTGGCACAGGCTGCCGAGTTCCGACTTAATTTAGGAAATTTTTCTTAATTTTATGATAATAGACATACAGTAATTCGGCTTATAAATACTGTATTATTAATTTCATGTGATAATATGGCTTGTTTTTCAACAGCAGCAGCAGCATGTGTGGGCTTTAAATGCTTTTAAATAAGCATGGGAAGAACGCTACCAACAATGCCAACTAGTGGCAGCCGCCCGAAACTTTTTTCTACAAACATCATATGATTCATCGGGTCGGATTCGGTTTGTTGTTTGACCTCCAGCATAAAATTTACTCAACATTTCATGTTGAAATCTGATTATGTCGAGTTCTAGTACTATATATATATATATATATATATATATATATATATATATATATATATATATATATATATATATATATATATATATATATATATATATATATGTTATTGTGTGTGTGTGTATAATGCTACGAATGTCGGAGGGATACTTACTTGATTCTGGGCGGCAACAGATGAATGCAGGGAGTTCATTGTATTTATTACACATCTGACTCAATATTAGGACAATTCGTAGACAAACAAGGGAAAATCTGTGGCTTAGGGCCTTCGTCATGTTAGGGAAAATTATGTAAACTCAATGGTTCTCTTAACTAATTACATTTACATAACAAACAGAGACCAGAAGAATGACAAATTACTAGGCAGGTAATAATAAGGGCCTGCTAAATGAATGAATCCTACACAGAGGAAATATTCTACGCCAATGATGTCTTTATAACAGGAAACATAGCAGTTAGTGGACAAGGGCAAGATTTCCTTGATCCTCAGGGGGAGAGCGTTGAATGCAGTGGCACCCTTCCCTTCAAGGTGCTTTCCCAGGATCAGAGACACTTCTTCAGTAGAGGGCTGATAGGTCGTCAGGACCTTTTCAATATGGTCGAGCCAGGCTTCAGGCTCGGCTTCTTCCCATTTTCTTATGAGGGTGCCTACACTGCTGAGGGTGTTGATGTGCTGCTCCTGTCGTGAGCTCCCATTGCAAGCTGACGAGCTCTTTCTTTCTCCTTGCCTCTTCTTGTTTCTCCTGGGCTTTTCTTTCTATCTCTTCCTGCCTTTCTGTCTCTTCTTGTTTCTCCTGGGCTATTCCTTCTTTCTCCTTTTATCTTTCTGCCTCTCTTTTCACCTTGGCATCGTCTACTCTCTCTTGGACCCAATCCCTCAGGGCATGTCCTGACAGTCCCATGTCCTTTCCAGTGAACATGTAGAACTCGAAGTCTTGGGCTCTGGTTGTCGTAGACATCTTGAGATAATGCTTATATGGGCGTGACCCGTTAGAAAATCAATATGTCTGAAGAGACTCGGGCTGCTTGAAGGAAAGGGTTCAATATGTCTGAAGAGACTCAGGATTGTTCAAAATGAACAGATTCAGTTGTATGAAAAGACTTAAATTTCAGGTGTCTGAAAGACTCAGTTGTTCAGAATGATTGAAAATTAGTATGTCTGAGTAAGACTCAAATTCCAGGGTGTCTGAAAATATGTCTGAATAAGACAAATTTCAGTGTGTCTGAAAAGACTGTTAAAAATTAATGTCTGAATAATACAAATTTCATGGTGTCTGAAACACTCAATTGTTCAGAATGAATGAAAATTAATACGTCTGAATAAGACAAATTTCAGGGTGTCTGAAAAGACTTAAAAATTATTATATCTGAATAAGACAAATTTCAGGGTGTCTGAAACACTCAGTTGTTCAGAATGAACAAAAATTTAGGCCAAGCTAACGTAAGCCTTTATGTGTGTTTTATTTTGTGGAGAGACACTGCAGAACTAATAAAAAAAAAGGCTTACAGGGTTATACACTTATGGTGTGTAAAGAAATTTTCCTTGTGCTGTCAAATAATTTTAAATGTGGCATAATGAAAACAGTACATTGATCCTATCGAATATTAAAATCTCCAATGCACGAGGGTAAGACAAAAATGCTTAATCTTGTAACGTGCACTGGGCA
Source organism: Macrobrachium rosenbergii (assembly GCF_040412425.1). Lineage (NCBI taxonomy): Eukaryota > Metazoa > Arthropoda > Malacostraca > Decapoda > Palaemonidae > Macrobrachium > Macrobrachium rosenbergii. The sequence continues at coordinate 70,567,761 of NC_089761.1, forward strand.
GTCCGGACTGCCGAGAGGAAAGAAATTGTTATGCTCCGCTATCAAAACAAATCTTAGCCTGCACCCGACTAATAGTAGTACTCTAATATTTACTTCTGGCCTTGTGATATTTGCCAACAGTGAATGAGTCAGGCTGGTGGAGGGAGGGGTCGTCTTGACCGTGTGTCTTGTTTTTTACCTGAGCCTACCCTTTTTCCAAGCTCAGAGGCTCCCGTAGTAATGAATGAAAGAGGAAATTCTCGCTGATATATTCATCAATAAATAAATTTGCAGGAGTACCACGGGCGCGCCAAGGAATGTTCTACTGAGTTAAAGAATTAAAGGTTTACCTTCAAAAATGTGGCGAGGTGCACAGATGTATGGATAAAAATTAACGAGCGAAAGAAAGGGATTTATATATGACCGCTGTGCGTTCCGTTTTTATAACAGTGGAATTTCTAATGGAACTCACAATTCAAGATGGCGGATGAATAGGGATGGGCCCACATGGCCTGGAATTGAAGATTCCATTTGGAATTACTATTCTCTCGTCTTGAGAGTGGGAATTTAAATTCCTAATTACTACCTAGCTTTTCCTATCAATCAAGCGAGAGAGAGAGACAGAGAGAGAGGATAAATACAGTGATGCTAAAGTAGCTGGAGTCAAAGCCTTGGTGGTCGCTTACAGTATGTTTATCTGGGAATTCAGGACTTTCAAATTGTCCTTATCATGTGGACAAAGGAATAGTGGCTCTATTCCTTTTCATTAACTCTTCGACTGAGTTGTTCCCTAGCTACTTGTTCATAAAACATGCAGCTAACATGTGATAGCACAAAAATCTCGTGGAATTGTTAATGCGCTCTCTCTTCTCTTGAACTATTTTGGCATGCACATGGTCTATCGATTACCTATCGCTGATTGCAGTCACTTTTCGCACCTAGCATAAGCCTAAACAAAATATTTGACATGTACTTACGCTGTGGAACTGGCTCTTCTCGTGCTTAAAATGGAGGGGGTATGATATCAGGGTCGTCTCTAATTATGCAGACCAGCTAGCAGTTGCTATTCCGCTGATAATTGCAAAGCAATTGCTTACTCGGCAAGGTACGCCAGTTGCTACGAATGTCCGAGGGATACTTACTTGATTCTGGGCGGCAACGGATGAACACAGGGAGTTCATTATATTTATTACATATCTGACTCAATATCAGGACAATTCATAGACAAACAAAGGAAAATATGTGGCTTAGAGCCTTCTTCATGTGAGGGAAAATTACATAAACCCAAGGGTTCTCTTAACTAATAAGCTGAACACCTCTAAAAACCCTGAGATAATGTTCAAATCAGGTTGGAAGGAAAAAGATATGTTACCAAGATGATATTTATTACATTAAATAAGCCTTTAAAATAACGTGGTTACAGATATTGGCAGTTCATGCAGATCGTAGGGCGTTTCCTTCGTTCAGCTTCGCTCACTGTCTGTAAAGAAAATTTCATGAAGATTAGTGTCGAAAATTGAAGATAATATTTGTAGAAGAATATACCCACAGGAATAATAACCTAAAATAAAATTACCATACAATTGAGCAACTGAGGTTTACTTAGTAACAGGAAGGAAATAAAGGGCCGATACATCAAAACCAAACCAAATCCTGAAATGAACGGTAAACCTGACATAAATTTGCGGGTCAAAATATGGGAAATAATCTTTCATGAATATGGTCGCTCAAAACAACATTAATGTATATGATTCTCGTACCCAATTATTTACAATGTGAATTTATGAATGAGCTAGTTATTAGTCCAAGAGCTATGTCACCTGAAAAGACGAGAATACAATATATAAACATAACTGACCATAAAACTATTACTGATCTTATGCTTGGAAATGACATACAGGAAAACTTCCATAGGCAACACAAGGCACTAAGAGTTCGCAATGATAACCTTTAAGAATAAGCCCTATTTATTCTTGGTACCCACCATTGTCGAACCTTGCACAAAGGCGTTGCAAATAGATTTTGGCATATGGTCACAGGAGGGTGACGGAGACCAGGGATCCCAAGATATGTCTTTAGCGTAACATAAGCATGGCGAAAGAGTATGAATAGTATGGACCTTCCCAGGTGAATGAGGTCTCTGCTCTCACTGCTGGGCTGCTTCTCTCCTCAGCGGTTTTGCTCAAGTAAAAACATATGGGAGGAAGAGGAATTAGCAAACTATCCATCTCAGCCATTGAAGAGGCACTAGTTCCTCGTTTGATGAGTCGATAGAGTTCTCGGCTAGCACTCTGCTATGCCCGAGTTCGAGTCTCCGGCCGGCCAGTGAAGAATTAGAGGAATTTATTTCTGGTGATAGAAATTCATTTCTTGGTATAATATGGTTCGGATTCCACAATAAGCTGTAGGTCCCGTTGCTAGGCAACCAGTTGGTTCTTAGCCACGTAAAATAAGTCTAATGCTTCAGGCCAGCCCTAGGAGAGCTGTTAATCAGCTCAGTGGTCTGGTTAAACTAAGGTATACTTATTTTTTTTTTTTTTTTGAAGAGGCATTGTCAGATAATTTTGAACTTTGTCTTTCTCTTGTAAACTTCTCAGAGAGCTGGAGTGTAGTCCACAGTCTTCCTATAACTTCTGGGACAGTCTTGAACTTTTGTCCCTTGAACTTTGAGTTGTGGAATGCTGGTATTTGGCGTTAAACGTACCAGCAGTGTCCAGACGTTCATCTTTGTCAGAGTCCACTAGCAGCGCGCTGGAGCGCCAGATAGTGCCTGAGCACCCAATAGCGCCCGAGCTCCCAATAGCACCCGAGCTCCCACTAGTACCTGAGCGCCCAATAGCAAATTTAGAGCTCCCAGCACCAGCTCTCTTGTGTCTGGTGCTAGTCTCTCTTTAGCTTGGCACCTGTCTCTTCTAAGAACATACTGTTTTTCTTTCGTGAGCGCAATTTCCGATTGAACACCTAGCTCCAGTCCTCAATTGGCTGACACTAGTTTCTGATCACTGGGTGTCTGTTCCACCTTCGCCTATAAGTTCCAGATGAGCTGAGTTGCTCCCTTTGTGACATCAGTTAGTGTCTCAGAGCACTGTCCTTTGCAGACAGAGACTTTGTGCACAAATTTATGAGCTTGTTGAGAAAGTTATCAGCTCTGCAGGGAGTTAGGCTCTGACTTTGGTTTTAAGGGGGCAAGACAAGTGTTTTTTGGCTTTTCCTCCCTCTGTGCTTAGACAGACTTAGTCCTCCTGACGGAAGTTCTAGTCAAGTTTTTGAAGTAAAGGTCTTTCTTGACTGACATCAGGAGGAGGGGCTAAGGAGATAAGAGACTCTCAAGTGTTACCGAAAGGCATTGCTTTGCCTGGTCTCTTAGTCATCTCCTGTGTAGATGACAGTTGAGTTAATTGTTTGAGTTTTCCACTCCTTTTTTTTTGAGGTTGCAAGAAGGGGATGTTGGGCTCTTTTTCTACTGGGAGAAATACACAGTCGCTATCAGCCCTCTTTTCTTTGCCTTCAGCTGTCTACCAAGAGAATCACAGCTACTTTCAGATGGCATATATATAATCCTCAATCTGGTTTTTCTTTGGAATGACGATATCTTCTCTCGAGAGTGTTCTTTTGTTGAAAGACTTTTCTTGGGCTCCAAGCAGAAGAGAAGCGCCATGAACCCTCTCGCTAGCGGCACCTGTTCCTGAGCTCCTGGCATCAGCTTGCTGGAGCCGAATCCCGACCGCCCGACACCTGTTTGAGAGCGCTCGGCACTATCTAGCCATACTAGGCTCCCACCATTGAGCGCCTAATTCTTTTTCATGGAACTTTCCTTTTAAAGCAATGTATTTGACAGCACCAGAAGTTGTCACTCTTGGTTTTGTTCAATACCATTGTTATCCCATGGCAGGTTTTTTGTCTATCATATGGGCTTTCCAAGTTCCTATAAGCGTGTCAGATATTAGTTTTTAGCCAAGTACAGTTCCACATATGTTGTCAGTCTGTATGAGGTGTCATCAAGTCCATGCAAGGCGTTATCGTGTTAAGAAGTCGATCCTGCCCTGATGGCCATGTGTCCGTGGCTTTCAAGTATTGGTAGGTTCAGCAACTAGTCCACTTAGTTGTCTGTGAGTCTGTATGAGGTTCTGCAAGTTTGTTCACTTACAGAGACCAAACGAACAGTCCTATCGTCCATTCCCCAAGGCGATTGGGTGGAGTTCCTGGATATGTAGGATACTTAATTTCATGTCCACATACAGACTCTGAAAAGATATCTCAGACCCATCCTGTGAGACAGGGTCTTCCAGTGTGGGAATTTTGGCTTCGACATCTACGGTATAAGACTTCTCTCGAGTCCTCACTCCGCTTACTTTTGTCTTCTTTTCTGACCATGAACTTCAGCCTGTCCCACAAGACCAATAGGGACAAGGATTCATAACTGGACTCCGCTGTTTTTTCCCAAAGACCCTGTTTTCAGTCGGACGTATGGTGGTATCTGGCTGAATTTAGACTTCGGAAGAAGTCCCTCATCATGAGACTAGTCTTAGACTGCTTCTCACTCCTTGTTCTAGTAGAGGGAGCCCGCTCAGAACCGAGAAATTTCCGGGACGTGTCCCTGTGGAGTGAACCTTCATAGAGCTGAAGGCCATTTGCTTAAGGCTTCAGTTCTTCTGTATCCTCAAACTGAGCTGTCAGAAACTCACTCCCCTGAACTGTCAGGTTATGTGCTTCTATGGGGCAGGCTGACCTTGACTGTCTGCCACCTTAAAGGAATCTTATAGTATGGGCAACAGACACCATACTGCAAGATTGTTCCAACTTGGACCTCTAAACTCTTCCACTGTTTGACATGGTCAAGGGAGGCTCGAACTTTCTCAGGCTCATCAGGATGTTACGACGTTCCTTGTAGCCCCATTCTGAAACATAATTTATGGTTTTATATAGGTAACTTCCCAAGTAATTACATTGCTACTAGTTTCACTCGCTTGGCAGCTAAAATTTTGAAATTTGCTGGTCTCGCTATTTTGTTTGGTTAGGTGACTAACCCCGCCCACTTTCAGGGTAAGAGAGGAACAAGTAGCAAAAGGATTCAATTTTTTACTGCCAGCTAATGGCTGTACACCAGCTTTTAGCAGCAGCTCTGGTTTTCGAATTCATTTTTCCTGTTTGGTGAAGAATTCTAGCTTTGATAGCCTTTCGGCATTATTATATAGAGTTAGACTTTTTTTTTTTTATTGTGACTTTGATTAATTCGACTTATAATTTGTTTACCGATTTTGACTTTAGTTAACTTGTTTGCCAAATGTCAGACTCAAGTTCGACTAGCTTTAGGTATTGCAGCAAAGGCTGCAATATCCATTTGACTAAGGAATCTTATGATTCTAATTCTATCTGTACAGATTGTAGGGGACAAGTTTGTTCAGTAGATTTAAGGTGTAATGAATGTATAGACTGGGACAGCAAGAAGTGGAAGACTTTGAGATCTCATTTAAATGAACTTGCTAGAGAGAAAAAGAGGAAAGTGACAGCTAGATGGATTAGTAAGTCTTTAGCTAGTCAGGAATCTCTTGTTGACCATGATATTGATAATGCTAACATTGAGATTGATGTTCCCATTATTGCTGTTGATCCCATACCCAGTCCTCTTTCTGTGCAACCCGCTCCTTTACCTGGCTCTCTCACTTCTGAACCCATCCCCATTGCCAGCCTCAAGTGTAAGATTGATAAAAGGTTCGAATTGATTGTGGAATCCATTGCTCAGTTAGCCTCATCGGTTAAGGACCTTATGGACAATAAAAGTGATTCAGAGCCCCAGTAGCTCCTAGTGCCAGTGCACTGTCGGTGGAGAGTCCGATTGGTCCTAGTGCTGGTGATATGTTGGTGGAGGGGGTGGCTGTCCGTCCCGCTTATTCTCCCAGGCAAATGTCATTGTCATTCTCCCCTAAACCTGGAAGGAGTCAAACTGGTAGCCTAAGGGAGGTCGGTGGGGTCTGCCCACAGGTAGTTGCCCCCTTGGTTGGACCTGTTGTTGAATCCCAGGTTGCAGCCAAGCACATCTGGAAAGGTGTATCCTTGGATGTGCATTGCCTTTCATATAGCTCTGATGGTTCTTCTCCCAGGCACCAGTGGCATTTTGTGGATGAGTCATGCCCTTTGAAAAGGCGTGCTGGTGATGTGTTGCGTTCTCCTCCAGTGCCATGTAAGAAATTCTAGGAGCTGTTCGCAGTCTTCTTCCGTCTTGCAGTCACTTGGACAGTCTGGAGTGTTTTCCTGTTTCTTGCAAGTGCTCTTCATCTAAAAAAATCTTCTGAGCGTCCTCATGCACCCGAGACTCCTTTGGGTCCCTAGCACCCTGCAGTGTCTGAAGCTCCCTTGACTGCCGAAAGCCCAGTTTCTTCCGAGTGCCCAAAATCATCTCGACACTCGTTGGCTCCCCCTCGTCCTCTGGTGTCAGGGTCCCGAGCACTCTGCAGTGTCTGAAGCTCCCTTGACTGCCGAATGCCCAGTTTCTGCCGAGCGCCCAGTCTCTTACGAGTGCCCAAAATCATCTCAACACTTGTTGGCTCCCCCTCGTCCTCTGGTGTCAGAGTGCCCACTTCTCTCGAGCGTCACAGAGCACCCGAGCGCCCGCCTTTGCTTGTCCACTCAGTGATTCATGGATCACCAGCTAAGACGAAGTGCCCACTGGCGCCCGAGCTCCCTTTGGCGCCAAGACCTTTGTCAGCGCCGAAGCGCCCTCTCTCCGTTCGTCATGCTTCTGCTGCCGACGCTTCGGCTCTGACTGCTGTTAATGATTCTCAAGCAGTTGGACATTCTTCTGTGCTTCAGTCTCCCATACTTCAGGCTTTACCCTCTTCCAGCAAGCAAGCACCCTCCGTGGTAGGCCCAATTCAGAGCAAGCTCAACCTATGGACTTAGCTTTGTCTCCTGTATCCTCGAACGAGGAAGAAGAGGTTATTGCTCAAAACGCTCGTCCTTCAGCTTATGCATCGCTGCTAAGGTATCTTCTAGCTACCTCCCCAAGTTTCTTTTCGCCTGCAGCTCCTCCTTCGCCCATGTCTGCTTTTCTTATGGAGTCGCAGACCGATTCTTCGACGCCCAAGTTAGTGCTTTCTTCTTCCATCGGCCCCTGAGCGCCCTCTCTCCTCCATTTGTTGTGTTTTGGCTCCAACTGCTGTTAGTGGTTCTCAAGCAGCTGGACATTCTTCTGTGCTTCAGTCTTCCTCACTTCAGGCTTTGCCCTCTTCCAGCAAGCAAGTGCCCCCCATGGTAGACCCTTTTCAGAGCAAGCTCGACAGTATTTTGAGCCTGTTAAGGAAGGCTCTGTTAGCCCCCCAACTTACCAACTTAGCTTTGTCTCCTGTATCCTCGGATGAGGAAGAAGAGGTTATTGCTCAAGACACTTGTCTTTCAGCTTATGCATCGCTGCAAAGGTATCTTTTAGCTACCTTCCCGAGTTTCTTTTCACCTGCAGCTCCTTTGCCCAGGTCTGCTTTTCGTATGGAGTCACAGACTTCTGATCCTTCGAAACTGCCCAAGGTAGTGCTTTCTTCTTCTGCTAAGAAAGCTTTCAGTGATATTGAGGGGTGGCTAGCGGAGAAGAGGGAATAAGGTAGAGCCACCTTCAGCTTCCCTCCTTCTAGATTGTCTAAGAGGAGACAGCTCTCTTATGCTACCAGGGAAGCTCTTTCTCCGGGAGTTTCTGCCTCCTCCCAGGGGGACATCTCTGGGCTGATCGATTCTTTTCACAGATCTACCTTTGTGTCAGCAAAGATTATGTTCAGTTCAACGGAACTCTCACATCATCTCAAACTTGTTCAAGGTATTTGAAGTTCTAAGTTTTCTGAATTGGGCGGTGAGCTCTCTAGCCCGTAAGATTAAGGACTCTCCTGTTATTCCTGAAGATAGTGCCTCCGACTTGCTGGGGGTCCTCTCATGCATCAGTAAAGGGATCAAGGATGGTTCCCAGGAGTGAGCTCCCCTGTACATGATGGGAGTCGTTAAAAAGAGATAACTGTGGTGCTCCTACACCTCTAAAGGAGTAACTCCCCCACAGAAGTCTGTCCTTCTGTTTTTCCCTGCTGGATTGTCATCACCTGTTCCTGCAGGCTACAGTTCTGGAGATCTCTTTAGATCTTCAGAAGAAGAGTACTCAAGATCTTCTCACTCAGTCCTCTAGGCATCCTAAAGAGATGCCCGCCCATGCCTCCAGGACAGTCTTCCCACTGCAGACTCAGTTCTTTTGTGACAGCAGACAGAGCTCTTTCTCCAGATCTTGCTCTTCTGGCAGGTTTGTCTCCAGAGCCATTAAGAAATCCTCAGCCCATTGTGTCTCTCGTAAGTGAGAATTTTGCCCTCCAAACTTATGTAGGAGCCAGGCTCCTTCTCTTCTGGGAGAAGTGGAGAAAGAGAGAGAGAGAGGGGGGGGCAGGGCCCTGGACTGTCAGCATACTGAGGAAAGGTTATACCATCCCCTTCAAAGAAAAGCCACCTTTAGTCAGCTCTCCAGTAACCTTGTCAGCTTACTCCAAAGGCTCAGAGAAGTCTTTGGCTCTCTCAGAGGAAGTGTTGTTCCTTCTCAAGACAGGGGCTATAGAATTGTTAAAGAACATGAACTCCCTGGGTTTCTACAATTGTCTTTTTGTGGTGCCCAAAGCTTCAGGGGACTGGAGGCCCATCCTGGACATCAGCGCATGGAATGTCTTCATACAAAAGACAAAATTCAAGATGGAAACAAATCGAACCACCTTGTCATCCAGTTGCCAGGGAGACTGGATGACATCAGTAGATATGCAGGATGCATACTTCTACATTCCAATACATCAGGAGTCAAGGAAGTTTCTGAGGTTCATGTTTGGGAACAAAGTGTTCCAGTTCCGCACTGTGTTTCGGGTTATTGACGGCACCACAAGCCTTTACCAGAATTCTCGCTCCCCAAGCAAAATGGCTCCATCTGATGGGAATCAAGATCTTCCTCTATTTGGACGATTGGCTACTTCGGGCCCAATCGAAGGAAAAATGTTCGGAGGACCTTCAAATGACCTTTATCCTGGCCCAGGATCTGGGATTGATGATCAACTTTCAGAAGTCTCAGTTGATTCCATCACAATGGATTCTTTATTTAGGGATGTTAATAGACTCTCGGAGTTTTTGGGGTTTCTCCCTCCCCAAAAAGAATAGGGTCTTACCTCAGATTTCTTCTTCTGGATCAATGCTCCGCCAACGAATGGAAGAGCCTTCTGGGAACATTATTGGCCATAGAACAGTTCATCCTTCTGGGCAGGCTTCGTATGAGACCGCTCCAATTCTTCTTCAGAATCAGCAGGAACAGGAAAAAATGCCCACTCATTAGTGTCCCGAGTGACTCCTGAGATGAAAGAAGACTTGCGTTGGTGGAGATTAGAAGGAAGGTTGTCACAAGGGAAATCCCTCTTTCCGTTGAACCCCAACCTAGACTTCTCAGACATGTCGAACCTAGGTTGGGAAGCAAGGAAATTTCAGGGATCTGGTCCCTGGAACAAAGAGGTTGGCATATAAATGTCAAGGAACTGAAGGCAGTTTATTTGGGGTTGCAATTTTTCAAGGAAGAGGTGTGCAACAAGACGGTCACAGTGCACTCCGACAGTACGACTGCCCTGTCATACATGAAAAACCAAGGGGGACACACTTTCTCCCTTTACGAGACAGCAAGGGATCTTCTGCTTTGGGCAGAACAATTTCAGGTCAAGCTTCTTATGCGCTTCATTCAGGGGAAGCTCAACCAGGAACCATCATCTCCCCGTTTTGCTTGCCAGTCCCAGATCCTTTAGCTTGGGTAACCAGTACCATGCTTCAGGACTGGTCAAACAGTCACCTTTATGCTTTTCCCCCTTTTCAGTATGGTAAGACAAGTGATCAACAAGTTCCAGGCTCATCAAAGTCTGTCAGTGATCCTAGTTGCTCCTTTTAGGCCGACAAAGGAATGGTTCCCAGACCTTCTCGACCTCCTCGCAGGCTTTCTGAGACTGCTACCTCAAAAACCTAATCTTCTAAAACAACCCCACTTCTGGCGCTTTCATCAGGGGTTGTCTACTCTGGCCCTGACAGGCTACAAACTATCAGGAAACTTCTTAGAAAGATTGGCTTCTCAAGATTGGCTTTGCAAGCTACTGCCAAATGCAGGTGGCAGTCCTCCGATAGAGGACAATTTTTAGAGACTGGTGCAGAAAGCACAGAGTGTCGTCTTCTCAGACATCTACTGTATAGCTGAAATAGCAGACTTGCTGCTTTATCTTAAGACTGATAGAAACCTGTCATCCTCGACGATCAAGGGTTATAGGGCGCCATGTTAAGCTCTGTCCTCAGACACAGGGGAGTTGACCTTTCCTCTAACCAGGAATTATCAGATCTAATTAGATCATTTGACATACAAGACAGGAGGTAGCAGTAGTGCCATGGAACCTGGACGTGGTTCATAAATGGTTGTCTGGGCCTTGATTTGAGCCTATGCATGCAATTTCCCTGAGAGGTCAAACTAGAAAGACTTTTTGTAGTTGCTTTAGTGACCGCAAAACAAATCAGTGAGGTCTATGCTATAGACAAAAGAGTGGGCTTCTCCCAAAGGAATGCTGTCTGTTCCTTCTCTTTGGGATTTTTAGCCAAAAATTAGTCCATTTCCAAACTGTGGCCTCGTTTGTCGGAAATTGTAGGTCTTAATGAGGAAGAGAGATTATTGTGTCATTTGTTCACAGAACAAAGAAGATTTGTGGTCCTTCGAATGCATTATGGTGTTTTGTTAAGAATCCTTCTTGGCCACTTTTGAAGAATGCCTGGCATTCTTCCTTTGAGATCTCATCTCAGAACCCCATTCTTCAATTGAAGATGAGGTTTTTCCATTGTGTAAAGTGAAGGCTCTCGAAATTAGAGCTATAGCCACTTCGTTGGCGTTCATGCGTAATTTGTCTCTCTCCTCTTTCTGGAAATGCAAGTCGGTGTTTGCAGCACATTATTTAAAGGAACGTGAAACAGTTTACGATAATTGCATTACTTTGGGTCCATTTTCGATGGCTGGCATCGGGTTGGGGGAAGAATCGCAGGAAGCATTCCTTCCTTCCTTTCTTCACCTTGATTTGAGGTTCTTGAGTTTTTAAGGGAGCCTGGGCTACAGTGTACCAGAATGCCCTCCAATCCTTCTTGGTTAGGCAGTGGTTTTTAACTTTTTTTATGGTATTAGGTGACCTTTATTTTATTGTTGTATTTTCTGTATTGTGCCCTGGGCAGGGGCAACATAATTACCTTTGTCAGCAGTTGGAATCATCCTTGCTACAAGGTACCAACTAACATAGTAGGTGAGTCTCAGCTATACTACCATGCCACTATACAATAAGGAGAGCACCAGTAGAGGCAGTACCTTCCTGCAGCAGCTCTCTTATCAGGTAAGGAAACAACAGGCATTTTTAATGCTAGCAATCTTTTCTATTCTCAAATTCATTACCATTATTAATGTTTTGGGGTAGATTTATTCATGCATCCCACCTCTTGTCAATGTGGGTATCAGCGATGTAATTACTTACATAAAAATGACATTTTTATGATAAAATGAAGTTTTGTATATACTTAGCAAGTAATTACATGATTGGAGCCCTCCCTCCTCCCCTCACATGAACATTATGGCATCAATAAATTGAATCCTTTTGCTAGTCGTTCCTCTCTTACCCCGAAAGTGGGCGGGGTTAGTCACCTAGCCAAACAAAATAGCATGACCCATGAATTTCAAAATTTTTGCTGCTGTGCGAGTGAAACTAGTAGCAATGTAATTACTTGGCAAGTATATATAAAATTACATTTTATCATAAAAATGTAATTTTCCAAATTGCTACAGTTGATTGGTGGACTCTCCAAGAATCCTTCCACTTTTCATTTCTTTTCGAACAACCTCACTTCAAGATGCACCACAAGGGTGGTATGCTCTTACGAGGACAGGCTTTGGGCTGTCCAGGTGCTTGTCAGGAAAGGGGGGTTATTTTCAGAGGTAGTACAAGAGACATTTGAAAGTTGCAGACGTCATCTAGCTCAGTCTACCAATCTAAGTGAACGATGTTCCGAATCGGGTGCCTCAGACTATAAAGTTTCTTTTTCTGAGTCTCTTTTGACTCATTGGCAGCATTGTCTTTTTTATTGGAGAGGAACAAGAGAATCTCTCATGTGCCTCCTTTTTACGGGTATCAAGCTACATCTGACTCAGTGATGCGGTTTGCCTGTTTACCCTGTGCTTTTTTAACCGAGAACGAGGACCCTTCCATGACCTGGAACCATTTCTCTCTCTCTCTCTCTCTCTCTCTCTCTCTCTCTCTCTCTCTCTCTCTCTCTCTCTCTCTCGTGCTGTTTTGTATACAAGATGGACAGATAAAAGTGCAGGTTAGCTGTCTGACTGGGTACCAGTGTTTTGTTGGTGATGAAGGGATGCAAGTTTCCCTCCTCCCTTGACAAGGGAAGAGGGCAGACATGAAAAGAAACTTGTTGATTGTATTGGCCTGTTTTATTGTCTCCAACACTTCTGTGTGGGTTCTCACAGCCTGATTGATTAATTGTTTACAAACTCACTACTGAATGGTCCAGAAGTCAAGTAACTGCTACATGCCATATGTGACACTGGTGTGCAGGATCCTTTCATCTGCTCCTATTAGTAAAAGGTGTCATTCTGGTCAAACCTACCACTCATTTCAGAGAGTTCCTAAGTTTCCTCCCACCAATGAGTGGGTGAGCCTGCTATGTAAAGAGTGAAGGCTTGTATATGTTTAGGAAGAAATAGCAAATTTCAAAAGTAATTAGTATTTTTCCTAACATACAAACCTGAAGTTCCATATATGAATGGCCCACCTCAGCCACCCCTCTCATCTGGCACCTGGACCAAAAGACGAAGTGGAGTGCGGACAGACAGGTGGGCAGGGCTTTCCCTACCTGTTGATAGTTAATTACCTTGTCAGCAAAGTTTAAATGGGTGTTCCAACTCGCATTCACAAGCCAAATTCTATGAAAGAACGTCATGTTTGTAAGTTAGAAAGATACAAATGTTAAAATTTTCTGTTTTACATATTACAGGCGTGTTGACTGGTCTTCGGCTGAGGACTCATTTTTATTGTTGTGTAAAGTAGCATCTTGCTTCCTATTCCCAAATAAACGGAGCCAGATGATTACCTTCAGCCTGGTGAGAGATATGCTTCACAAACGTTTTCCTGAGGCACGCAACAAGACATCGAGAGCTTGTCAGCGGCGCATCAATTATATAATGAAAAATCCAACTACTGAAGATAATGTTGCAATATTTTTAGAAGAAGTTAAACAAGATCCAAAGATTGTACAAGACTTTAAGGTACTGTAAAAAACCTTTGTAATTTTCTAATCTTTTTTATTTATCTGTCCACAAATTTTTCACTTTTCCCTGGAAACTTAATTTACATTTATTTTAACAGAAGTATTGGGTGTATTGTTTGAGTGTCAAAACACACATTTTGACTGACTAGTTTAAGGTTATGTAAGCATGTACAGTAAAAGAATTTTGTTGCTTATCCATCCACAGATTTTTATTTTGAGTACTTTATATGCATGCACAGTACTATTGTGTTCAAATTTGGTATATTATTTTGGCTTCAAGTCTGAGGCATGATGACCTTCCCATAGGTCATATTGTAAAGCTTGGTATCACAAGATTTTTGTGTTTTCTCCCAATAATTTTGCTTGTATTTGGAGTACTTTTCATAATACTTGCCAGAGGTTCATAGTAGTAAGCTTAGTGTCTCAATATTTCTTGAAATAAATTATCTTGACAAATGCTCTTGCACTTATATTTGGTAAGTTGTTTCTGCATCAGGTCAGACATGCTTGGGTCACAGGCACATCATAAGGATTTCAAGTACATATAGTAATGTCATTTTTAAGCAAATATGGAAGTTGGAAGCAGGGCCCATGATAACTTGATCAGTTTTGTAATTGAGAGGTTTTACTGTAATACTCTATCTTGGAGATATTGGTAGAATTACTTTCTAATTCTTATTTGGCAGCGTACATGGAGAGCATATGTAAAAAAAAAAAAAAAGGACTGAAATACCTCTCTTTCTCCCAGATTTCATAGTCCTTCCCACCATAGTTCATTGTATAGCTTATGCTTAGTGGTGTTCAGTTGTTTTAGTATTGTTGTGTGTGTCATCAGTCTGTCCTTTGAAAATATGTATTTTTCTGAATTATAGCAATTGCCTTTGCCCAACTTGATTACTAGCATAAGCTTAGCCTAGCCTCATTTAATAATTTTGTGATTTATAGCGACTCCAGAAGCGCTATAGAAGCCATTCAGAGCTATAATCCAAAAAATAATATTGTACAAATTAAGTTTTCACTCCATAAATTGTATAATAATGGAAAAAATATTGAAATATGTTGGATCCCTGCCCATGTAGGGATTAAAGGAAATGAAGAGACTGATAAAGCAGCTAAAGAAGCAGTCCACATGATAAGAGCAAATGTAAACATCCCTATTAGTGACAATATAATATATATAAAAACAATCATTGTAAGTAAATAGCAAAATATTTGGAATGAAGAACGTGAAAATAATAAATTAAAACAGATAAAATCCAGTGTTGGAAAATGGGGTTCATCATATCAGATAGAGAGCCACACAAGTAATTCTGACGCATCTTTGAATAGGCCATACTCGTTTGGCACATGGACACTTAATGAACAGTCCATGTGGCCCTCCTCCCAAATGCCCAGATTGCAAAGTGTTGATAACAGTCAAACATGTATTATGTGAATGTCCAAAATATAACCTGCAGCGATTATCAAATTTTGGAAATAGATCAGTGAAGGAAATTTTGTCAGAATATCCTACATTTTCAGTAATACCAATTCTAATGTTCATGAGTAGCTGTGATTTAATTGATAAAATATAAAAAATAAATAATGGAAATACGAAAGCCCTTAGGTGTCTAATGAATTTTAAAACGACTAAATTTTAAAATTTTACTAATTTATTTTAAATTTTAATGTACCTTTTTAGTGAGTATATATGGAAACATGAGTATAAATGTATTAAGTGTGTGTGTTCCAGTATGAGAGTGTATGCCTTTTTGTAGTTTTTAATCCCATTTTCATTCATTCATCACCCTACCAAATGACCTATTTGGTCCCAGTGCTAGGCTTCTATCCTAGGCCTGTCATTTCATCCAAACCCTTCGGGCCAACCCTATGAGAGCTGACAGTCATCTCAGTGGTCTGGTTAAACTATTTAATTTAATAATAATAATAGCCTACCATTCTCTATGTTTTTCTTCCTCTGTAAGCATTATTTTGATCCCTGAATTTATGCCTATCAAACTTATATAGTTACACTTCAGCAAACAGTTATGCTTCAACTACAGTTACACTTTGACTTAACAGATGGTTGGGGAGGTCAGCCCTCCTGATAACTAACAAAATCTGTTAAGTAACGAGGATTTACATATAGTCTACATGATATCCTGGAGCCAACTGGCATTGCTTAAAGTGTATAGCAGTTCCATATAAAGTAATTAATATCCTGTCATAACTGGTATTTTGTAATTATCATTCATTTTCAGATACAAGTAGTATTTTATTCAGTGATTTATCTGAAAAATTAATAGCATCTAAAGCTGTGTACAGTACTGTACTGTACAGTGTAGCCTAACAAAAACATAGCTGACTGCAGTAGTTCTGCTTACTGCAGTTGATGACATATAAGCCCCCCACAACTTAAGAAGGAAATATAAAGAAAAAAGATTTAAATATGTTTACATGTAACCATTTAATGTTATTAAAATATATAGCAAAAGCACAGAAAAAAAATATTTAGGTATAGCATATAACTAGGATACCATAATTTTTTTTTTATAGCATAGCTGAGCTGCTGTTCATCACTAAAGGAGTTACTCTTAAGGTCCCTCAGGACTGTATGACAGGCCAACCAATATTAAAGAATTCTCTCATGTTTGGTCTTGGCCAGAATAGTGCCTTTGATAGATACTGTGATAAGGTATAAAGGGACTCGAGGAAATGTATATACTGTACAGGCAGTCCCAGGTTTACGACGGGGGTTCCGTTCCGACCCCGCATCGTAAGCCGAAAATCAGCATAACCCGAAATAATTGTTGAAAATCGTAAGAAAACCTTACTTTTAATCCCTCCAAATTTTGACCATTCTGCTGTTTTAGAGCCACAGAGAGAGAGAGAGAGAGTGTGTGTGTGTTTGCTTCACCCCTTATCTGCCAGAAAGAGACTTGGAATTTCACAGAACTATGTAAATTCTAACCTCATTTTTCCTAGTTATTAAAATGCAAAAAGTAAATATAGCATGAGAAAAATGAAAAAATGAATGACAAAGTAAGTCACATTCATCTATAAAACTATACAAAACAAAATAAGTCCTTGTTACATATGCATAAAAAACCTCTCTCTCTTATGTCAGAGAGAGGGAGAGAAAAAACAAACACATCTCACCCTCCTGGTAGTGTATGCAAAGCCCTTGAGGTACAAGCTTTGTGGTTGGCTAAAATCCCACCTTCCTCAATCCCTCCAGCCAATTGTGTGTCGTCATGGAGGGGGGGGGTTGCTACAAGCTCTGTTATTGGCTACTTCCAGTCCCTCTAGCCAATAGCGTGTCATCATGGAGCCTACGTCAAAGCAATGAAAAAAATTGTAACACCGCCGATGAGGTCTTTGTGAACTTCTGGAATTTTAGTATATTTTTATGTTGATACAGTAATCCATATTTCATTAAAGGATATATACAGTACAGAGAAAGAGAGAAATGGGTTGTTGGCCTTACTTGAATATCAAGAATTATTAAAGTGAAAGAGAGAATACATTATTATTATTTGAAAATTAGTAAATAATTTTTTTATCATAAAAAAACGGGGTTTGAACCCGAAGGGAAATGAAAACCCTATTTTTAGTCTGGGAGCCGCAAGAGCCTCATGCAGTTATGTCTGCCTTAGGCAGTGGCCCGGCTAAATCCCTTATCAGAGAACTTATAGCACACAGTTGGCACGTATTCATTCCGGTTAACGGAAGCTTGTCACTATTGTGATAGGATATCAGGTCTCGGGGGGGGTCTGCACTTTGACCCCCTATCCGCCGCATTGATGAATCAATTCATGGCTAAACATCTCCGCTGGTTACACCTTTTCATTTGCGCTTCCGTGGCTAGTTTGAATGAATCGGGTCAAAACGCGACTATGCATCTGCTGCTCATAGTGGAGAGAGCCAACTTTTTTACGTCAAATAAAAACACAAAGAACTCCCCCACGAAGTTATTATCGATGGTAGTTGGTTTACAGTCCCTAACAAATGAGACAAATTTGTTCCACACTGACTGATACTGTTTGGCGGATTTCCCCTTAATATTAGTGATTAAGAATTCCCTGACTTCAGGTGACCATTCCATGAAGCACAGGGATCTGAGAAAGTCCACACGTGAAGGCTTTTCGTCAGAAAGGAGGAGGCGTAGACAGTTATCCCTTGAACCTGCTGGGAAAGAATAGGAAGATGTAGTGGCTTGTGATGAAAAGTCAGCTTCTGTAGGGTTGGAAACCAAGGGCTGTTTGGCGCGTTGGAGCAATCACTACTCCCCTCCTTGAACTCCTTGAGGAGTTGTACTACTTTCATTAATAAATTTGTTGGGGAAACAGATAAATGTTCCCCAGCAGGTTCCAGTGCAAGGGAAAGCGCGTCTCTGGCCACTGCTCAAGGTCGTGATAGGGGTGACAAAATTCGGTAATTTGTGATTGTCACGTGTTGCGAACAGATCTACCTGAAGATATGGGTGATCTTGGAGGATCCCGCTGAATGACCTGCTGTCCAGTTCCCACTCCCTTCCTGGGCTTTGAATCTGGAGAGGAGTCCGCTAGGACATTCTGAGCTCCCGCAAGGTGGGATGCTGACAGAGTCCATTTCTTCACCTGAGCTAATCTCATGATCCCCAGCACTATATGATTCAATGGCTTTGACCCTGATCCCCCACGCTTCAAGTATTGTACCACCAACTTGTTGTCTATGAACAACTGAATGTGAGATCCCCTCTTGGGTTTCAGTCCCTTGAGTGACAGGAGCACTGCCATCATTTCTTTGATATTGATATGGCAAGATTTGAGGGCTCCCGACCACTTTCCGGACACTTTGTTTTGATCTGAGTGTCCCCCCCATCCGTCCTTCGCCGAAGCATCCGTATGAATGGTCACTGAGACTGGTTTCGGGACTAGCCGGACTGAAGATTTCAGGGCCTGATTCGATGCCCACGGTTTGAGCATTGTCTTGCACCTCCTTTTCATCGGGACCTTGTGGTCTCTGAATGATTGGTTTGCCTTTAAAATGAGAATCCGGTTCAAATCCTTCAAAGTTGTTTTCAAGACTGGATCTACTATTGATGCAAATAGGAGTTTGCCCTGCAGGACTTCTAGGTTCCTTCTGAAAAAACTCTTGGCTTTTCTGAACCTCTTTACCTAATCTACTATTGACCTCCTGGAGGTCTCTGGTAGGGCTAGCTTTCCGCTTTCTAGACACCATTGTAGGCCTAGCCATCTGAACTTCTTTTCTGGCTTCAGCCATGACTTTTCCCAGTTGATTAGGAACCCAAAGTCATGCAAGGTCTGAACCACTATTCAGGACGCTTCTAGACACTTCTATCGATTCCGCCCAGATCAGCCAGTTGTCCAGCTACGCCATGACATTCACCCCCTGTAGTCTTAGTTGTTCTAAGATCACTTTGGTCAATTTCGTGAACACTCTGGGGGCTACATTGAGGCCGAATGGCATCACTTTGAATCTGCACGACTGGCGACCCAGACGGAATCCTAGATACTGGTGAAAATGAGGTTGGATTGGAATGTGCCAATATGCATCTTTCAAGTCGATAGAAGAGGTGTAGCTGTCCTTTGGCAAGGTATGTCTTATCTGATCTATCATCAGCATTTTGAATTTGGGACAGTTTATTGCTTTGTTGAGGACAGAGAGGTCCAGAATGACTCTCCTTTCCTGAGAGTCCCTCTTTGGAACACTGAAAAGCCTCCCCTGGAACCTGATAAAGTGGCATTTCTCTATTGTGTCCTTTATTAGCATTTTGTTCACAAATAGGATCGACTCTTTTGTGCTGCGCTGATGAAAGTATTTGTTGCGGAAGGGGCCCTTCCAATCCCAGTGCAGACCTTTTGATACCACTTGATAGGCCCAAGAGGACACTTTCCAGGCTTCCTGGAACCTCTTCAGTCTGCCCCCAACCTGAAATGTCTCATTGGTTGAATTGACCTCTACCACCACCTCGTCCTCCCCTGTTACCTTTCTTCCCTCGAAAGGATCTGCCTCTTCCCTGACCGCCTCGAGCCTCCTGGAACTGCCTAAATTGGGATTGTTGAGATGGCAGTGCACTGCTGCTCTTCAAGGATGGCTGAGAGTGCGGCATAGGGAATTGTTTCTGGGAAGACGGACCTTGTCCTGGGTCTGGCACAGGAAGAGCTGGTGCTTTAAAAGCCTTCTTATATTGTTGCTTCTTCCTGCGTTTTACCCCCCTTGGGTCTGCTTCCGGGTCATATCCTAGTAACTCCTCAAATTTGATACCTCGGTGGGTAGCAATATTATTCAGCTTGGTTACTAGGTCCCTAGGGAAGAGGTCACTACACATAGGGGAGGCGAAGAGGAGCTCCTTTACTGGAATAGACTTCTGGTCAGTGAATTTTAGGGCTTGACATCTAAGTTTTAATTTGGACGCCGCCCAAGCCTCCAGAAGGTGAATGGAGATTGGGCTCATGTTCTGAATTTGTAACCTTGGGAGCACTGAATCTCTTTGCTGGTCACAGCGGTATGCCTGAGATTCCATTAATGTCAAGGTTGTAATGCAGGACATTAATAGTTTCCTCGCCTCAAACTCCTGAACACACGGTGTCGGCAAGGTAAGGAGTGTCCGCAAAAAAGCATGAATGGGCATGGTTTGCTAGAAATTTGCCTTTCTTCATCACCTCTGTGAAGCCTGCTAATGGTTTTGTTAGATTGTCAATGGGATCTGGCAGAACTGTTCCAAAGTCCTGGAGTTCCTTTAAAGAGAACTTCGTCCCATAGGCGGCTGACTCTACCCAGTTCTTTTCCCAAGATTTGAACAGTTTATTGGTGATAGATGGGAACTTCTCACCAACTGGTACTTTCCAGGCGGGAAGGTTCCTAGCAAGAACCTGGGTGCCCAGAACACTACCTCCCAGGTCCTGGCAGATATTAGAAAGGAAGCCCTTTGCCTCATCC
This sequence comes from Macrobrachium rosenbergii, assembly GCF_040412425.1. Taxonomy (NCBI): domain Eukaryota; kingdom Metazoa; phylum Arthropoda; class Malacostraca; order Decapoda; family Palaemonidae; genus Macrobrachium; species Macrobrachium rosenbergii. The sequence continues at coordinate 70,587,999 of NC_089761.1, forward strand.
TGGGTAAAAACCATGGTTTCTTCTGGTACCATAGCCAGAGTCTTAGGTGTTTGGCATCGAAAGCAAAACTTACTACCTTTGAAGTGGACAAAAGGTTTTGCAAACTCTAACCTAGCTAGAGGGGTACATACATCACTATCATAGAAGATGCCATCCACCGCTCTAGCTAGCCGTGATGCCATCACCCAGGGATTATACTGCTCTGGCTTGTCCTCCACCACTCTCAAATCTGGGAAATCATCTCTATTAATGGGTGGATCTGACACTTGTGCTTGCTCCGGAGTCTGTCCCTGAGCCCCTGTATCCAAAGATTTTGCAAGTTGTAGTTCTATCAACTTGTCCAGCTTTGATTCCATTGCAGACATCCTAGCTTCTTGTGCCACAAACTTTCTCTTAGTAGAGGCAGTTGTGCGGACTGAAACATTATCCTGATCGACGTCCACAGGAGCCAATTTACTAGGGATGCTGTCAGGAATTGGTTGATCTATTGGGAGTCGAGGCTCAGCATCAGATAGATCCCCCTCATCATCCAGATTTTCAGATTCTCCCAAATCGATTTCATCCCCTGGTATGAAGGGGGCCACCACAGTGGATGCATTAGGATCCACCACGACATCATCAGGTGAGTTCTCATAACCCCTGAGTGACTGAATTCTGGCCGTGGGGAAGAGAAAATCTCTTACACCTTTGTCTGGCAAATAGCCAAGAGGACCTTTTGGGCCGATTTTGGAGAATCCTCTTACCCATGCTCTTAAATGTGATTGCCCGTACGATCCCATGACAGCCATTCAGTACATATGTCACACCCTTCCGTACTCCAGTATGGATGGTCCGTACCCTGTACACTGCAGGGAGCATACCCCCGACAAAACTCACGCTGAGTCTTGATGGAGTCTATCCATTTCTTACAGGCGGCATTAGTGCACTTATTTGGCAAAGCCTATAAAAGAAAATAATACTATGAAACACCCCTAAAATGTTTAAGGAACTATGTTATATAAGCCATTACATCATGAGAAAAAATGAGCATATAGTTTTTATATTCTCGAATGAGGTGACATTCATTCTACCATCTCTTTTTATATTCTCGAATGAGGTGACATTCATTCTACTATCTCGAATGGCTGGATTCATGCCCAGTCGACATCCCTGTTCGAGGCGCTAAAAAATATATGAAAATATTAGTTAAGCAGGACTAAATTTTGTGATTGCAGTAGGGCAGGTATTTATCTTATTCCCCATTGACTGAGATGAAGATTCCATGCCAAAAAAAGTTGATAATCCTTCAAATTACGCTGGAAAAGATTTTACCACACACACCAAAACGCGCGGCTAGAAAAACATTGGGTTGGCAACATGCGCATGCGCAGTAGATGCGTAGTTGCGTTTTGACCCGATTCATTCAAACTAGCCACGGAAGCGCAAATGAAAAGGTGTAACCAGTGGAGATGTTTAGCCATGAATTGATTCATCAATGCGGTGGATAGGGGTTCAAAGTGCGGACCCCCCGAGACCTGATATCCTATCACAATAGTGACAAGCTTCCGTTAACCGGAATGAATACGTGCCAACCGTGTGCTATAAGTTCTCTGATAAGGGATTTAGCCGGGCCGCTGCCTAAGGCAGACGTAACTGCATGAGGCTCTCGCGGCTCCCTTTGACCATAAATGTATTTAGTCATGGAAATAAATTCAAAATCAGTAATTAGTGAATATTATTTTACAAGAGAGAGAGGTTCAACTGAGTTGTTCACATCAGCAAGCTCTTTTATGATTTTGCAGGATTTTGATTAAAAATTTCATTGATACTTCTCTGTGGTAACCTTAATATTAATATTTGAAAATTAGTGAATAATTTTTTTCATCATAAAAAATGCATTTATTTATGAAAATAAAATAAAAATCAGTAATTTGTGAAGATTGCTCTACAAGAAAGAGAGAGAGAGAGAGAGGTTGAACTGAGTTGTTCACATTGGTTAGCTGTTTTATGCTTTTATTGGATTTTAATTTTAAATTTTATTGATACTTTGCTGTGGTTACCTTAATATTTGAAAATTAGTACATCAGGTTTTATCTAAAAAAGTATTTAGTCATGAAAATAAAATAAAAATCAGTAATTACTTTTAATCCATTGGGTGTCTTGAAAGCAACATATTTTGCAATTTTATTGAGTTTTTCATAAAAAAAATTATACAAATTTTGACCATTCTACCATATGGGTGTCTTGAAAACAACGTATCCTCCAATTTCATTGAGTTTTACTTTTAGTCCTTTGTGTGTCTTAAAAACAACATATCCTGCAAATTTACTGAAAAAAACACCAAATTTTGACCATTCTGCCATTTTGGATGCATATTTCTTCCATTTGGATCGGCGTCATCCGAAATACTGTTGAAAATTGTAAGAAAAAACTTACTTTTAATCCTTTGGGTGTCTTGAAAATGTGTCCTGCATTTTATTGAGTTTTTCATAAAAAACCTCCAAATTTTTACCATTTTGCCATTTTGGATGCATATTTCTTCCGTTTGTATCGGCGGCATCCGAAATATGGTCGAAAATTGTAAGAAAACCTTACTTTTAATCCTTTGAGTGTCTTGAAAACAACATATTCTGCAATTTTATTGAGTTTTTCATCAAAAACCTCCAAATTTTGACCATTTTGCCATTTTGGAGCATATTTCTTCTGTTGGATCAACGTTGTTGGCGTTGTAAACCTGGACATGCATCGTAACCCACAAAATAATTTTTGATAAATATATTTGAAGAACATTGTAAACTTAGAGTCATAAGTTGAGTCCTGCGTAACCTGGGGACTGCATATATATATAAAAGCAGTCCCCGGTTTACGGCGGGAGTTCCGTTTTCCGCTGCGTTGTAAACCAAAAAATCATCAAAAATCGTCGAAAATCCTAAGAAAACCTTACTTTTAATGCTTTGGGTGTATTGAAAATGATGTAAACTGCATTTTTATCAAGTTTTTCATAAAAAAGCCTCCAAATTTTTATTATTCTGCCATTTTGGAGCCATATTTCTTCCGTCAGATCGGCGTATGACGCGTCGTAACCCTTTAACATGCGTCGTAAACTGGGAAATAATTTCTGATGAATATATTTGAAAAGCGTTGTAACCTCGGAACGTCGTAAGCCAGACCCGTCGTAAACCGGGGACTGCCTGTATGTATGTGTGTGTGTATGTATGTATATATATATATATATATATATATATATATATATATATATATATATATATATATATATATATATATATATATATATATATATATATATATATATATATATATATATATATTGTTACACATGAGACTTGGCTGATAAGTTTATTACTGGATTTACGTAATTTTTATACGGCCCTGCATGCCAAGGACACACGTAACCTGTCAATTGAGCTACAAATTAACACTTTCCTGTCCAATTGACGTAATATTACGCAATAACCCCCTAACCCTCTTCTTTTCTGAATGACGTAATTTTACGTAAAATTTACAGACATTATTCGTACGTGTGGTAGGGGTAAATTTTTTTAATTTTCGGACAGTTTGTGGTTTCCATAGGCTAAAGCATACCTTGGACCGTGTAACTCAGGCATCGATACGCCAGGCAAGCAGTCCCTATCCTGCACATGTGCAAATCCCTGGCATAGTAAATTTCTCACAATGAAATCAGCTGATCCTACCCACGTTTCTCTCTCGTATCTTACATTTTTTTTTATAAAATGTAGGATTACATTATTGGAAACACTCTGTTTCATATCCTCTATTTTCTATAAATTTTTTAGTTCCTCTACTGTGCATGTGCAAATCCATGGCGTAGTAAAATTCTCACAATGACATCAGCTGATCCCACCCACGCAGGCCTGGCAGGCCACACTTCTGTCAGAGACCATGCGTATGAGGTTGGGTAAACACGTGTGGCTGTTTACATACAGCGACGTCAATCGAGAACAGTTTCCAACATGCTTTCGCAAAGTTTTTACGGTAAAACTAGCGGAAAACGCGTTAGTGCATCACATAAGAGACGTCTGGATTTGAGGCAGGGCTCTGAATCTCATTTTTCATTATCATATGTATCGATATTTAGAGAATTTTGTTGGCTTTCTCATAAAAAATAATTCATTCACCTAACTGTTATAGCTTTTAAGCTACGAACGATAATGTTGACAACGGTAGCATTTTTTTCGTTTCGAACAGCTTATAACGTCAAAATGAAACTGTTGCTGTTACCAAAGCCATTTTTCTTGACTCTCACTTTATTCCTCAACCTTTCCTCTACATTTTTGTATATTTACAATGTAATTTCTATGAAAAAATCCGAGCTAGGACTCTTCAAAAAAAATGTCTAGCGATAATTCTCACCGTATGCCGGGCAGCGCGCTGTTTCTTACCCACTTTTCTATCAATTTTTCACCAACTGGACTTATTCATTTTTCATTGTTTTATATGTCGATATTTAGAGAATTTTCTTGGCTTCATAAAAAATCACTCATTCGCCTAACTGTTATAGTTTTTGAGCTACGAACAATAATGTTGACAACGGTAACTTTTTTTTTCGTTTCGATCAATTTATAACGTCAAAATGAAACTGTTGCCGTTACCAAAGCCATTTTTCTTGACTTTTTTTTATTCTTCAACTTTTCCTCTACTTTTTCGTATATTTACAAAGTAATTTCTATGAAAAATAACCGAGATAGGGCTCTTCAAAAAAATTTTTCTAGCGATAATTCTCACCATAGGCCGGGCAGAGCACTCTGTTTCTCACCCTCTTTTCTATCAATTTTTTCACCAACTGGACTTATTCGTTTTCCATTGTTTTATATGTCAATATTTAGGGAATTTTGTTGGCTTTCTCATAAAAAATAATTCATTCGTCTGACTTTCATAGTTTTTGGGTTACGAACGAAAATATAAAAATAAGTAAAGAAATTTTTTTTTTCAGTAAATAACACATTTTTTCATATTTAGAGGGCTGGGACTCTTATTCTGACTATTCCACCATAAAATATAAACATTTAGAAAAAAGGACAGCAAAATGAACGTTGTTGGCATAAAATTTCTATTTTTGCTGAATTTTCGAAATAATTATTTTTTCGCACTGTCGAGCGCTCCTAGACACATCGGGGCTCATGTACCCTCAGTGATGTGATAACTATACAGTTATGAAAGGGTTAACCTCAAAGACAGTCGTTTATATTAACCAAGGTCGCCAGTTAAGGGGAATTAACCTCAACAAAGAATATTCAATGAATAAAGACTTTATGATAAACGTCGCCAACTTCGGATGCAGTCCACTTTCTACTCGTTAAGATGGTAGTGAAACACAACGACTCTTCCGAACAATGGATTCGAGACACAAAGAATGCAAAAGAATTAAAATTACTTGCTTACCTTCCCTAATGCCTAGTTACTCTCACTGGAATAATTTGGATGAAGCTAAACAATATAATAATTAGGCTTAATCTAGACTTCGTAAAAGCAAGGTGTGCTTGGTAATCTACTGGGTGGCGGAAGAAGAATGGAACGAGGAAAACTGAAATAAAGTGGAAGATAATAGTAATTTGACGAAGGATGAACTAAAATTCCAGACTTACCGTTATACGAAGGTTGCTGCGCATCAACTGTCGATCGGGCGTGCTGGGATTAATTCACCACTTCACTTAGTAACATAGACAAAAGAAAGATGGAGAAACCAAGGAATTCCCGAGCTGGGAAAAAAGACGTCCGCTCTCCTTGATAGTTAAATTCTCTCTCTGCCAACCAGCTAGGTCAAACAGGTGCAGCCGTTGATGCCCTCGGGGTCTGAAATTTTGTCAGCACATCCATGGAGCAGAACAGGTAAAAAAAAAGCTTTTGGCTACCTATCTGAAAGTTGAATATGGAAATTTCCTATGGGGGTTAAATCCCTAATGCTCCTGAGTTCTTTGCTACAAACGGATGTTTAAAGTTTGAATTGCCTACGCGACCCCTGCTGGACAACGACGTTCCCTGTCGAGGTCAATCTGATTAATATTACTTCACATAAATACATCGAGGGCAAACAGCAGTAATATTTATAAAAGCTCCCCCCCTTGAGAGGGCCTTCACTCCCTTTTCGGGCGTGAAGGTCTGTACTAAGCAAGCTGTTCGCCTCTATTAGGTTACTCTTCTTCCCCTGAGCAGATTTGTCCTGTGAAGCCTACCTAGCTACAGAACTACCTAACCCTAGATAGGATATGAGCTACAATCATTACTTTACCTAATTCTAACAGTACTAGAAGGTGCTTACGGGTATTATATGCTACCTCCAATAATCATGATTATTTAGACCTAGCCCAGTGGTACATCCTATGGTATTCCCTAGTCTAACCTATCCTAACCCGACCATAGCACCAACATAAGAGTGAATGTTCTAACTAAATTACAAAGTGGTTTATGTTTAATACAATTAATAATTACTAGTTCATTCATGAGGGTTGCCTCATATGATAAATGGGTGCCTCACTGAGGTCTTAGGTCATGCGTGTCATGAGCATAGTGGCTCTTTTCACACTAGTTAGAGTTATTGAAGTTAGTTATGCTACTTACGTGATTACTGCGGCTCGGTGGTAAGTGGAAGGAACAAGGCTACTAATTTGATGTACTGTACTTAAGGTGGTCTAGGCTATGTACAAGAAAAGAGATCACACTGGCTACCTCCTCTGGGCAAGGGGCCAGGATCACTCTAAGATGGTCGAGCACTGTGCTGAGAGGGCATTAGTGCCAGGATGAGCTTATGGCTCGGCAACTACTGGGCTCTCTTCCGCCCCTTCTTCTTCTTCTTCGGGTTCCTCCAAGGCCTATCAGTATCAGGCGTAGGAGGTGATGAGAGCACCGACTCTGGGGATAGGCCACAAGGGCTAGCGGGCGTGAAGTCCGGGGCAACTTCATAAGCTACAGAGGGGCTCCCTACTCCGGCTGCTGCGACAACCGAAGCGAGAGCGATCTCGACTTCTGCGTCCGAGGAGGCCAGTTCCTGGTCTTCCAGAGACGGTGTAACATTTCGATCCTCCAGGGGTTCATCCTCTGGGGTCAGATTTGGTAAAGAAGAAGTCTCGGTTGCTGGAGGCTCTCTGGTTGCGATGATCAAAGGCATGGGGAATCCTGGATCTCCTGGAGGAGGATTCACCTCATGATTTAGACCCGGCATAGGGGCCTTCGTAATTGATAGCTCAACGTCCGTGACGGACGGAGCGTGGCACTGCTCAGTGCTCGTAGGTGGCACTGGCAACAGTGGAGGGTCAGGCATGCCTGACAAGGAGTCCAGAGGTACAATACCTCGCGGATGACTTGAATTTGGCTGTGGCAGAGAGTCCTGCCCCAGCAGGAGATCGTAGCTTCTCAGAGAGAGTTTTTCGGGGGCGTCCGCTGGGTGTTGCTTACTTGGGCAGCCCTCCCAATTTGAGGAGTGGCCTGTCCGCTGGCACGTCCTGCAGCGGTACTGCTCCTCCTGAATATCTCTTCGGGGAGAGGGAGGACCTCTTTGTGGGCCAGCCCTTGGCGACTGGAGAGGGCTAGGCCTAGAATGGTTTGGTTTGTGCCCCTTCCGCTGACCACTTCAGTGGAGGAGGTAACGTGGCTGCGAAGTGGCGTTGGTAACGGGCTTCCCCAGAGAAGATCCCGACCCAGCAAGAAGTCCACTCCGGGCCAAATTCCACCCACCACGCCAAGGCAGTGGGGTAGCGTACCCCAAGGTGTCGCAACCTCGAGCTGGACCGTGGGAAAGGTAATGATGTGGCCCTCTATCCACTTCATTTCCCACCGGGTTTTTCCATCAACCATGGCACCGGCTGGCACTTGGGCCCTGGCAATCAGGCTAATGTCTGCCGCAGTGTCTACAGTGACCGGAAGGGTCACGGGCAGGCTAGTGCTCTGAAGGGGGGCCACCAAGATGAACTGGGTTTCCAGTCTCTCGGGGTAAAGGATCCGGTGCGGACCGGCCGCAGAGAATGAGGTGCTAATTAGGTTGACAAATTTTGTGGTGGGGACATGATGTGGACAGGCCGGAGATCCAGCATTGTAGTGGCTGGCAGCACCACAGGATTTGCACGGGCCTCTTGGATGGGCTTGGTGGCCTGCAGTAACTGTTGGAGGAGAGGGCTGAGCGGATGAATCGGGAGAGGAGTTCTGGCTGGTAGTGGTAGGCTGCTTATTAGTGCCGAGTTTGTATTGGCACTCAGCTTCAGCGTGCCCCACCTTCTTACAGTGGGTGGACGTAGGCTTGCTCGGCAGTCCATTCTTCAGACGAGTGGAGTTCGAGAGGTAGGCCAGAGGAACGATTCGCTTCTATGAGGTGCTGTGCGACTGATTAAAAGTTTCCCATGAATTGGCCATGTGGCAGGCTTCCATAAGTGTGGTGGGCACACATTGGTAAAAGTCTTCTAGCATGGTCCGATTGAAGAGATCCTCAAACGTTGTGCAGGCCAAGGAGTCGAACCAGCGGGTACTAGACTGGGTCTTGTGACAGGCCCATTCCGTCCAAGACCAGCCGACTTCCTTGGCAAGACCTTGGAACCGCTGTCTCCATTTTTCTGGGGTTATTTCGTAGGCCTTTGTAATGACTCTACGAACTTCCGCCATGTTGCCTCTCTGGCTCTTCTCCAGTGAGCGAAGTGCTGCCTTGGCGTTTCCCTCCATATGCTTGGCTAGTATTAAGGCTCTCTCTGTCTCCGTGGTGCTGTAGTTATCGAAAGAGCCTCGATCTCCTCCATCCATGCTTCTGGCTCATCCTCAGTCCACTTGGGGACTAGGGAATTAATGCTCGAAATTGGAGCATTTGGTGCAGCAGGTGTGGGGCTGGAGGCTTGCTGTCTAGCCATAGCTTGGGTATTCTCCATTCTTGCTCTTTCCAGCTCGAGCTCCTTCTCCTTGAGGGCCTCACTTTCCTTGCAGGCTAACTCATGCTGTCGTCTCCTTTCTTCTCTGTCTTCTTCATACCTCCTCTGCTCGGCTTCATACTTCCTCTGTTCAATTCTTTCTTCCTTCTCCCGCATGGCCAAGTCGTCCACTTGCTCCTTGACCCAGGTGGTAAGTTCCGAGCTGGTGAGACCTGCCGCCGTCCCCATATCCAGGAAGGCTTTATAATTCTCCGCTGCCATGGTTCTGTTTGGGAAGGGCGTCTAACCGGGTCGATTGGGCGTACTTGGTCAGCGAGGAACCGAGGAAGTGTCCCTTCAGTGATGTGGCACCCTTTCAAAAGGTGGCACTGTGGTTGGGTGTGCTGTGTACAGGTCACACTGGTGGCACTCAGTATCCCTAGGCACTGGTGCAGGTTAGGTTCCAGAAGGGCTTTCTCTTCTGTGTTCCCTTTTGTTTGGTTTTATTTATTTTTTCTATTTGCTCATCTCGGTGGCACTATGGTGCCAAGGTGTTCCTAGGAACCCTTTACTTGAGTCCAACTAGGCTATATGGGAGGAAAGGCACTCTACCCCAGCAGAGTGTAACAAATGAATGGGAGAGAAAGGGAAGGTAAAAGAGAGAGAGAGAAGTAAGCTATTCAGTTGATGACAGTGCTGCAAATTATTGTCATTGTGGAATAAAATGAATTTGGTTGTTTTCTTTTAAAGATCCTCGTGGGTGGCTGGTCCCAGTACCCAGTGCTAACCCCTCCTTCTTTCAGTGGGTGAAAACTACTGTTTTGCTTCGGTATGGGTAGCAGGCCTCACTCGTGACCAACAATTTATCACTGTAAAAACTTTAACTTGCCCTCATCTACTTGTGGGACAGAGGTGTTGCTTTTATTTAGTTTAATTAAATTAATTGTCTCGGTGTCGGCCCTTCTTTCTTTGAAGAGGGTCACCACACTCGATTAGGTTATGACGGCTTACTTGAATGAGAGAGAGAGAGAGATTTTCAATCAGCTAATTTTCCTTGTTGCTTGAGAACAAGTTAAGTAAAGATTTTATAAGTGCACCATGGCAGGGTTCTTAATGAAATGTAGATACGTCGTCTTGGGCTTCCTTAAGGGATTGTTGTACAATCGTAACTTTTCCCGGGAGCCAATTCAACGACGCCACAGGAATTTAGCGCAAAATTATAAGTTTTCCTTTATATGATTTGCTTTACGTCGGGTATTTGTATAGGAACCTGTGATGTGTATTAATCCTAACTAAGGCCTATCGTTCCCTGACTAAATTATATCTTGGTTTTTGTCTACCGAAGTCTGTCTAGCTAAGATATTGCAAGGTATAACTACTACGCCGAAGAAAGTAGTTCCAAAAGTGGCTTTGAGACAGAGTCTGGTCACCCTACAATGACAATAGAAGGTCTTAAGATGGCGGATAAGGGATGGTTACTCGGCTCCCCAAAATGTCCGACGAGTCCCTGTAGTTCAAAACAATTTCAAACAATACCTCGCGGAGGAATACCAAAATGGCGGATGATCCCCTTCAGCACACAATTCAAAAACAACCTGCCCTGATTTCAACCCACTCTTTTCTCAGATCAGTTACATAAAGCGCTCGAATTCCTCTGACAACGAACTAAGCAAATGCAGGCCTCCAGATTTACTCTAAATATACCAACACTGAAAAGGATTTTACATTATGGATGGAAAACGAAATTAACATACAACTTTTTTTTTTTTTTTTTTTTATCGTCTTTCTTGCGTGGCTACTGGGACAACAAAACAGATTTGTTTGGTTTGGATGGGACCAAATTTACATTACTGAAAAATGTTTTTTATGGTAAAATTACTATTTCCGTTCGTTTGCTATTTCAATGACACGGTGTTTCGAATGATTCCCGCTATATGAAAACAATAACGATCGGAATTGCCGAACGCGATTACTACTTTGTGAGAATGAAATGAACTCCGCAAACTCGGTCTTGGGGCTGCTTGATTGGACGACTTGACTCGGTTGAAGATACGACCTTCACTGGAATGCACCCACAATATCCCAACGCGGTAAAAATGCCCTTCTTAAGACGTTATAAATTATGACTTGCTCTGCCTCCAATGCACACTTTTCCTATCTCTACGCTAATTCTCAATTATACCTGGTATTCTAATTATTCTTCTTATTGCTATTGTGCCTTGCTGTCTCCTTGTTTGGAAGAGTAAAATGAAATTCAATATCTGACTTTTCTCTTTGGAATTAATTGTAATTACTTTTCTTTTTCTCCAGATTCTTTCTCTAAAATTTACTTAGATCCTACGCAAGTTCATCAATGTTACGCGTGAGACTTGGCTGATAAGTTTATTACTGGATTTACGTAATTTTTGTACCGCCCTGCATGCCTAGGACACACGTAACCTGTCAATTGAGCTACAAATTAACCTCAAAGACAGTTTATATTAACCAAGGTCGCCAGTTAAGGGGAATTAACCTCAACAAAGAATATTCAATGAATAAAGACTTTACGATAAACGTCGCCAACTTCGGATGCAGTCCACTTTCTACTCGTTAAGATGGTAGTGAAACACAACGGCTCTTCCGAACAATGAATTCGAGACACAAAGAATGCAAAAGAATTAAAATGACTTGCTTACCTTCCCTAATGCCTAGTTACTCTCACTGGAATAATTTGGATGAAGCTAAACATTATAATAATTAGGCTTAATCTAGACTTCGTAAAAGCAAGGTGTGCTTGGTAATCTACTGGGTGGCGGAAGAAGAATGGAACGAGGAAAACTGAAATAAAGTGGAAGATAATAGTAATTCGACGAAGGATGAACTAAAATTCCAGACTTACCGTTATACGAAGGTTGCTGCGCATTAACTGTCAATCGGGCGCGCTGGGATTAATTCACCACTTCACTTAGTAACATAGACAAAAGAAAGACGGAGAGACCAAGGAATTCCCGAGCTGGGAAAAAAGACGTCTGCTCTCCTTGATAGTTAAATTCTCTCTCTGCCGACCCGCTAGGTCAAACAGGGGCAGCCGTTGATGCCCTCGGGGTCTGAAATTTTGTCAACACATCCGTCGAGCAGAACAGGTAAAAAAAAAGCTTAAGGCCACCTATCTTAAAGTTGAATATGGAAATTTCCTATGGGGGTTAAATCCCTAATGCTCCTGAGTTCTTTGCTACAAACGGATGTTAAAGTTTGAATTGCCTACGCACCCCTGCTGGACAACAACGTTCCTTGTCGAGGTCAATCTGATTAACATTACTACACATAAATACATCGAGGGCAAACAGCAGTAATATTTATATTTATATATATATATATGTATATATATATATATATATATATATATATATATATATATATATATATATATATATATATATATATATATATATATATATATATATATATATATATATATGTAGAATCTACTGGTCATTTTATAGACACATATATAATTCTATATATATACAATGCCCTCTTAACTTATATATATTTTATATATATTTCAGGTCAGCAACGTGACCTATTGTGATTATGGTATATATATATTCGTTTATATATACTGTAGAATCTACTGGTCACCCTCACAGTCTCTTCAATTTCTTGCATTTGGATCTTACGGCTTTGTAGAAACAAGCATATCCAAAAAACGCGGGTTCGCTTTGGTTTCTTCAAATTTCTTCATTTAAGAAGTTATCAGGGCATTGTAGAAACAAGTATATAGAATATATATTTATATTAATAGGGCATTGTGTGTGTGTGTGTGTGTGTGTGTGTGTGTGTGTGTGTGTGTGTGTGTGTGTGTGTGTGTGTGTGTGTGTGTGTGTAGAATCTACTGGTCACTTTTACTAGACACATATGTAATTTTAATAGCCACAATGCCCTCTTAACTTCTCGAATTCTTCACGCTTTTTTGGATATGCTTGTAACTACAAAGTCAATAGATCCAAACGAAAGAAATTGAAGAGACTGTGATGGCCGGTTGCGGGAAACGAACCCTCGTACCGATATCACAAGGAGGTCGCATTGCCGACCTGACCACGAGAAGGATAAAAGTCTATTACCTCTCGTACATACATATACCTGTCGTTTTCAGATATATTTATTAGAGCTGGAATAGACTCATCCTCACCATCGTAGCAAAGTGGACAATCGTCTCTAGTAATTCTATGTTCTTATTGCCGCGTATGGTTCTGACTGATTTATTAAATTGGGCAGCAATATTTGTTGTGAGATCTTTTGTTAACCCTTAAACACCGAGCATCTATTTACAAAAGTGTCTTGTCGTATGCTGGCGGCGTTCGGGAGTTAGCGCTGAAGTGGAAAAAAAGTTTTTTTCAAAAAATCACAGCACGCTTAGTTTTTAAGATTAAGAGTTCATTTTTGGCTCCTTTTTTTGTCATTGTCTGAAGTTTAGTATGCAACCATCAGAAATAAAAAAAATACCATTATCATCTATAAATATTCGAATATATGACAGCGCAAAAAAAATTTCATATATGATTGTATACAAATCGCGCTGTGAGCAAGACGGTTAAAGCTAATGAGTTATTTTTTTTTTTCGTTGTATTGTACACTAAATTGCGATGATTTTGGTATATAATAAATTGTAAAACGATCAAAGCAGCACACAGAAAATATTATCACAAAATGATGCATGAATTCTTAACAAGTGGACGTAAAAAAAAGTTTTTTTCAAAAATTCACCATAAATCGAAATATTGTGCTAGAGACTTCCCGTTTGTTGCAAAATGAAAGTAAATGATTGAATGTTACTAGAATGTAAGAGTTTTAGCTTACAATTGCATTTTTTGACCATTTAGGTCGAATCAAAGTTGACCGTAGGTTGAAATTTCGGCACTTGTGATTTATATGAAAATATTTCCAAACTGATAAAAGCTACAAGCATGAGTTATTTTTTGTTGTATTCTACATGAAATTGCACACATTTTCATGTATAACACTTTATGTAATTCCTAATAGAAAATGGTGCAAAAATTACAACAAGGTGACTAAAGAAATTCTGAGATTTTCAGCAGTTAGCATGCGTGGAGGTAAGGAAAAAGTTTTTTTTTTTTTCAAAAGTTCACCATAAATCGAAATATTGTGCTAGAGACTCCCTGTTTGTTGCAAAATGAAGGTAAATGATTGAATGTTACTAGAATGTAAGCGTTTTAGCTTATAATTGCATTTTTCAACCATTTCGGTCGCGTCAAACTTGACCGTAGGTTTAAATTTTGGCACTTATCGTGATTTATATGAAAATATTTCAAAACCGATAAAAGCTACAACCATGAGTTATTTTTTGTTGTATTCTACATGAAATTGCGCACATTTTCATATATAAAACTTTATGTAATGGCTAATAGAAAACTGTGCAAAAATTACGACGGTGACTAAGGAATTTCTGAGATTGTAAGAGCCTGACGCCGTCTCTTCCAAACGCGTGTGTGTTCGTCGTCCATCAGAGTGGCGAGACGTTTGGCATCTTCACAAACAGAAACATAAACACAGTTTGATACAGAAGATTCGTTGGAACATTATGAGTACATGATTAGAGTGCTTGCATGGCAATGCAAGTAGTGGTGATTGTACATACATCTAGACAACAATGGTTAGGGAGAAACAGACGGAAATATTGTATGGTTGAAATCGTGTTCCTTTAGAGAAAGAAAACAAGATGCACTTGTTGTCTTGTCCACTCCGATGGATGACGAACACACGAACACACACGTGTTTTGAAGAGCCGGCGTCAGGCTATCACAAGATTTTCAGCAGAGTTAGAGCGGATGTAAGGAAAAAGTTTTTCTCAAAAATTCACCATAAATCGAAATATTGTGCTAGAGACTTCTCGTTTGTTGCAAAATGAAGGTAAATGATTGAATATTACTAGAATGTAAGAGGTTTAGCTTACAATTGCATTTTTTGACCATTTTGGTCGAGTCAAAGTTGACCGAAGGTTGAAATTTTGGCACTTAGCATGATTTATATGAAAATATGTCAAATTTGATAAAAGCTACAACCATGAGTTATTTTTTGTTTTATTCTACATGAAATTGCGCACATTTTCATATATAAAACTTTATGTAGGGGCTAATAGAAAACAGTGCAAAAATTACGACAAAGTGACTAAAGAATTTCTGAGATTTTCAGCAGAGTTAGAGCGGACATAAGGAAAAAGTTTTTTTTCAAAAATTCACCATAAATCGAAATATTGTGCTAGAGACTTCTCGTTTGTTGCAAAATGAAGGTAAATGATTGAATATTACTGAATATATGAGTTTTAGTTTACAATTGCATTTTTCGACCATTTCAGTCGAGTCAAAGTTGACCAAAGATTGAAATTTCGGCACTTATCGTGATTTATATGAAAATATGTCAAAATTGATAAAAGCTACAACCATGAGTTATTTTTTGTTGTATTCTACATGAAATTGCACACATTTTCATATATAAAACTTTATGTAACTGCTAATAGAAAACAGTGCAAAAATTACGACAAAGTGACTAAAGAATTTCTGAGATTTTCAGCAAAGTTAGAGCGGATGTAAGGAAAAAGTTTTTTTCAAAAATTCACCATAAATCGAAATATTGTGCTAGAGACTTCTCGTTTGTTGCAAAATGAAGGTAAATGATTGAATATTACTAAATGTAAGAGTTTGAGCTTACAATTGCATTTTTTACCATTTCGGTCGAGTCAAACTCGACCGAAGGTTGAAATTTTGGCACTTATCATGATTTATATGAAAATGTATCAAAATTGATAAAAGCTACAACCATGAATTATTTTCTGTTGTATTCTACATGAAATTGCGCACATTTTCATATATAAAACTTTGTGTAAAGGCTAATAGAAAACGGTGCAAAAATTACGACAAAGTGATTAAAGAATTTCTGAGATTTTCAGCAGAGTTAGTTGATGCTTTCTTTTGGGATAAGAAAGAAATCGCGCATGCGCAGCTGGGTCACGCTTGTAAACAAAACAACAGCGTGATCTGTGAATTCCCAGCATCCCTCAAAGTGCATGATTTAAATTTTTTCGCAAACGTGTCTTATAAGTATTTTTCCGCGAATATTTTAGAAAACTTTTTGTAGTCGACATATTTTACGTCCACTTGGCACCCGACAGACAATTTTTGTCAACGTAAAATACGTCCAGTCGCCGTTTAAGGGTTAACAAAGCAAATAAAATATACTATAGAGGTCCCACTCACAACAGACAAATAGATTTTAACAACAAAATAAAGCTTCTGTATGATGAAAAATCCAAAAAGCCACCGAACAAATCAGGTCTAACAATCCTTTTATTTTCCATTATCCCAAATCCATCGGGAGCTCGCTCATTAACGTATACTTAAATAAAAAAGGGGAAGAAGCCGGAGTTTATAAGATACCGTGCAGCAATTGTAATGACATTTATGTGGGGGAGACAGGTAGATCGCTCTCGCAAAGAATAACAGAGCACAAAAGATCGGTACGTTATGCCTCGGAGAGTTCGGGGATTTTCCTACATATCAGATATACAGGCCACTCTATAAACTGGAGCAGGGTAGAGCTAGTTTTCAAAAGTAGCTGTCTGTACAAAAGAAAGATGCTGGAATCTGCTATCGTCAATCAAACCAACAATATGAACTTGTCAGAAGGACATTGGAAATCGGATGACATCGACGCTTTAATCCTCAGACTGCTTCTGAAGAAGGTGTTCCTGGGAACACGACCACCAGAATCATCGCCAAACGGGAGTTAATGAGGCCAAAAACCACTAGGGAATTGTTTATTCTCCTCCTCCTTAGGAAACGGTCACCTGCATACCATCGGAGACTTAATGCCACACCTATATATGCTTTGTATATATACCCTTGTAACATTTCATCTGTCCGTATTTTACCAGTGAACAGGGGCACAGAAGGAAGTGCCCGAAATATATGGTTGCAACGTTCAAATAGCGTTTTATGGGCCTTTTTATCTTCATATACTTTAGTATTACAGTAAAGAAAGACATATATATATATATATATATATATATATATATATATATATATATATATATATATATATATATATATATATATATATATATATATATATATATATATATATATATATATATATATATATATATATATATATATATATATATATATATATATATATATATATATATATATATATATATATATATATATATATATATATATATATATATATATATATATATATATATATATATATATATATCATCACACACACACACACAGGTTGACCATCACTAATCCGGCATCATTGGGACCTGGAGGGTGCGGATTAGCCATTTTACCGGATTAGCCATTTATTAGGCTAGAATACACGAAACCCAGTAGCTAAGCACCTCATCTTAGAATTAAAATATCCCATAAATCAGTACAAGTTAGTTAATAAAGAAAAGACAATTATCAAATACAGGTAGTGCTCGAGTTACGATAATTTGGCTTATTTCGAGTTTACGATGGTTTTAGCAATTAATACCGATACGAAAATATTTAGGAAATATTTTTAGATTTCGCGCAGGCGTAGGCAGCGAGAGAGGCCACTTACAATAGACCAACTTCTTTTCCTCCATCTCTTTATTCCATCTGCTAGTTAAAAAAAGTAAAAGAGAATGATAAAAGTATTGTTATTAACGTTTTACTCTTGCGTAAATGCGTACAGCCATAAACAACCGAACGGGAAACTGTTGTTTTGCTACTAATCGTATCGGATAACTGCTGTTTTGCTTGTATTTTAACCATCGTACGGTCAAACAATTACTGTCGTTATGTTACAAATGACGTTAAGTACTGTACAATAGGACTGATATATTTTTTACACTATACCCTTATTCGCTTTGGAGAAAAGATTGGCAAGGAAATATACTGCTTCAGTAACTTTAAGCTGCAAGTTGTAGCTGAAGCTGAGAAAACAATGTTCAAGCTGCTAATGACTTTAAATTATCGTGCATCGGCAACATGAATGAAACTCGACCGTAAATAAAATTGGAGAGAGTGTATTTTAATCAAAACTACGGGGCATGAAAGCATACAAATTACTGCTGTTTTCACGCTGATAAAAGATAAATATGTAAAGCTCGTATTTGATGAAATCAAGAGAAAATAGCGAACGGAATCTTGATTTTTTTTACACAAAACAAACATGCCCCCAAAACGGCCAGCTGCGATTCCCGTGAACATCATATATTAACGAAAAAAATAGCTAAATTAATTTCACAACGAGACCTATTTAAGTTATATTTCGACTTAAAAACACTTCGTATACAAAAAATATCCTTGTCCCAAATAAATAAAGTATCTATATTCATTTACGCTTACTAGAAGCAAGAAAAGCGCACTGAACTGAGTTAAATGCGGCGAAATAAACACCACGTTATCAATTCCCAAAACAAAACATTGATCGCAATTTATAACACAAAAGCAATATGAGAATATACACAATTGGATACAATGTAGTAAAGCATAACTTTTTAAAAGAGCCATGAAAAAGATGCACATTAGTTATGTTGATGTTTGTATAATACTGTTAATATGTGAAAAGAGTTCAGTATAATGTAGGCTAGGCTACCGTATATGTAGCCTATACGATATACCGTAGTGTAGGCCAAAAGACAATAATAAATGTAGAAAATGGAACAGCAAAAGCATGCTTGCGTTTACAAACACCCCAAGTTTGTCGATGCAGCACACAGCGCCACCAAATCGAAGTGGCTGGCGAACGAGTTAGCGCAGCGACCCGTGAAATTTGAAAATTAGTGCGGAAACATTAGAAATTACTCTAGCCGGACTTTGTGCGGATTACTGATTGTTCCGGACTACTGATTGCCGGATTAGTGATGGTCAACCTGTATATATATACACATATATATATATATATTATATATATGTAATTCTAATAGCCACAGTGCCCTCTTAACTTCCCGAATTCTTCACGCTTTTTTTGGATATGCTTGTAACTGCAAAGCCGAAAGATCCAAACACAAGAAATTGAAGAGACTTTGATGCCCAGTTGTGGGAAACGAACCCGCGTTCCCATAATCACAAGGAGGTGACGTTGCCGACCTGACCACAAGAAGGGTCTCCTCCTTGTGATTATGGGAACGTGGGTTCATTTCCCGCGACCGGGCATCAAAGTCTCTTCAATATCTTGCGTTTGGATCTTACGGCTTTGTAGTTACAAGCATATCCAAAAAAAGTGCGAAGAATTCGAGAAGTTAAGAGGGCATTGTGACTATTAGAATTACATATGTGTCTGGTAAAATGTGACCAGTAGATTCTACATATATGTGTGTGTGTGTAGCATCCAATTAGGGGAGAAGGAGAATTCCTTTTATTTCCTTTCAATGTACTTTATTATGCTGATGTCTCAGGACCATGTGTCCCATTTTCAAAGCTATAGATTAAAAAGACAACAGAATTAGAAATAGACTCTGTTGCCTTTTTAATTTATAGCTTTGAAAAGGGGACACATGGTCCTGAAATGTCAGCATAATAAAATACATTGAAAGGAAATAACAGGAATTCTCCTTCTCCCCTATCTCGATGCTGCTTATCAGGTTTAAAGCAACTGCCTTCAACTTTGATATATATATATATATATATATATATATATATATATATATATATATATATATATATATATATATACAGGCAGTCCCGGTTTCTGACGGGGGTTCCGTTCTTAACAGCATTTAGTCGTAACCCGAAAATCGTCGTAAGCGGAAAATCGTCGAAAATCGTCAAAAATCATAAGAAAACCTTACTTTTAATGCTCTGGGTGCATTGAAAACGATGTAAACTGCATTATTATTGAGTTTTACATAAAAAAAACTTCAAATTATGATTATTCTGCCGTTTTGGGGCCATATTTCTTCCGTCGGATAAAACACGATGCGTCGTAACCCCGGAACATGCGTCGTAAGCCGGGAAATAATTTCTGATGAATATATTTGAAAAGCGTCTATAATTCTCGAACCTCGGAACCGTAGGCTGCCTGTATATATATATATATAAACCGAGGACTGCCTGTATATATATATATATATATATATATATATATATATATATATATATATGTACACTCGGCAAGAAAAAGTGAAGATACAGTTTTCTTTAGATTTCGTTCATCGAATTTTTATTTTTTCTTACAGAAAACACATAATCTCGGTAAATTTACTCTAGAATATGAAAATACAAAGCAAATTATATCATATATGTTAAATCTGCAAAACAAAAACGTTCAGATACTTAAAAACACCAAGCATGTCCGAAGTAATCAGAATTTCTCAGATGACTTCGTTCATAGAGATCTAAAAGATAGTGTGTGAATATCTCGGTGTAGTACTCTTTATCAGAACGGCAATATTTACTCGTTTTCCGTTATGGACAGGCTTATTATTGCATCATCATACGAGGTAGTGATAATTTCTTTAATTTTCACACATTCATATTTGTATTTCACGGTGTTAAAAGTCAGCTGGAATTAATGGCAGTAAATGTTGCGACAGCTACGGTAAGTTGACCAAATCTATTTAAATCTGCAAGAGCGTTCTCTATGATGTGTGGAGCACTTCAGCGGGGAAAACACAAGTAACTGGATGTTTCTTGGCGTTGCCCGTTCTCTCTGCGTTGCCATAGTTTTCTCTCTCTCTCTCTCTCTTTCTCTCTCTCTCTCTCTCTCTCCATCGCTAAAACATACTATACAAATATAGTATCGCTCAATCTCAAAAAAAAAAAAAAAAAAATAATGAAATGAGTAGCTCTACATGTAGGCCTAGGCACACAACAGCAACTCTCTCTCTCTCTCTCTCTCTCTCTCTCTCTCTCTCTCTCTCTCTCTCTCTCTCTCTCTCTCTCTCTCTCTCTCTCTCTCTCTCTCTCTCTCCATCGCTAAAACATACTTTTCAAATATAGTATCGCTCAATCTCAAAAAAAAAAAAAAAAAAAACAATGAAATGAGTAGCTCTACATATAGGCCTAGGCTTACACAACAGCAACTCTCTCTCTCTCTCTCTCTCTCTCTCTCTCTCTCTCTCTCTCTCTCTCTCTCTCTCTCTCTCTCTCTCTCATCGTAACATTGCATTCGTTCCTTTATTGTCCCCCACGTTGCTCAAATTTAATTCTTGATTTCACTATGGAAGATCGCGTTTCCGATTATGCAAGCATTCCGTTCATTGTGGTATCATAAATTCATTTGTGTAAGGTTAATTGGTAGGTTACGTCGAAAAATGTTTATTTTGCTCAGAACTGTCGCTGCAAATTACAACTTGAACGAATACTGTAAAGCTTACTACTGCATTTAAGTATCAGTGATGTCAGAATCGTAGAATATGATTGAAAGTTATAGGAGGTCAAGCAAAAAACCAACACACTAAGACAGAAGCTCCTCCCCTTTCTAAAGTTGCCAGATGTCGCATTATTGAGCAATATACTGTATGTCTGAAGATTTAAAAAAACTGTATCTTCACTTTCCTTGCCGAGTGTACATGACTTTTTATCACATCACCGTGATTCTTATATAATCAGTAAGCTACAAACGTCCTTTAATATCCAATTCGCTCTGCCTCGGAAATAATATATTTTCATATATGTTACCAAAGGGGAATTTTTTAGATGATAATAAGTTCGTCGTCCCGCGGGCTCGAACCAATGAAGGACAAGAACTCAGGACTACAGTGGACGCCTTAACTCACACGGCCAGTAAGTGAGGCATAAGTGGATATTGGCTCACATCTACAAATCCCCGTCGAACTCAGGTGGTTGTATTTAGAGTTGATATCCACCCACCTCAGCCATGTTGACCATGTAGTGCGTTTGTCGCTCGCAGCCATATTATGACTTATTATCAACTAAAAAATTCCCCTTCGGGAACATATATAAAAATATATTTCCGAGGTAGAGCGAATTGGATATTAAGGACGTTTGTAGCTTACTGATTGTAGCCTATATGAATCACGGTGATGTGATAAAAGTCATAATATGGCTGCATGCGACAAACGCACTACATGGTCAACATGGCAGAGGTGGGTGGATATCAACTCTAAATACAAACACCTGAGTTTGACACGGATTTGTAGATAGGAGCCAATATCCACTTATAGCTCACTTGTTGGCCGTGTGGGTTAAGGCGTCCACTTTAGTCCTGAGTTCTTGTCCTTTGTTGGTTCGAGCCCCGGGATGACGAACTTATTATCAACTAAAAAATTCCCCTTTTAACATATGAAAATATATTATTTCCAGTAGAAGCAAGTGGATATTAAAGGACGTTTGTAGCTTACTGATTGTATATGAATCACGTTGATGTGATAAAAAGTCATAATATGGCTGCGTGCGACAAACGCACTACATGGTCAACATGGCAGAGGTGGGTGGATATAGACTCTAAATACAACCACCTGAGTTTATTTGATTTGTAGATGGGAGCCGATATCCACTTATAGCTCACTTGCTGGCCGTGTGGGTTAAGGCATCCACTGTAGTCCTGAGTTCTTGTCCTTTGTTGGCTCGAGCCCACGGGACGATGAACTTATTGTCAACTAAAAAATTCCCCTTTGGTAACATATATGAAAATATATTATTTCTGAGTTAGAGAGAATTGGATATTAAAGGATGGAAATTCATGATTTATGAAGGAAAGAGAGAGAGAGAGAGAGAGAGAGAGTTTTCAGTATCGTTCCATAGCAGTATTTTATTTGAACATAAGTGGGCAACATTTGACCATCAGTGGGCAACATTTTGTCCCCCGTGCAGTCAGTACAGTATGTCAATATGTCAAAATAAGGACAGTTAGGTTACACCCCCATCACTCCGAAGGATGGAGAAAAGACTGGGAACCCACATGTATTCTTTTAAAAAATCAAATGATATACTATAGAAATGCAAAAAGTTTCAATTATAGCATGGAAAATGTGAAAAAATTGATAATAAAGTACTGTCATGTTTATCCATAAAACTACAGTGTACAAAATAAACATACATGTTACATATGCATATAAATTTCTCTCTTATCTCAGTGAGAGAGAGAGAGAGAGAGAGAGAGAGAGAGAGAGAGAGAGAAACAAAAACACAACTCTTATGTCAAAGCAAGTAAAGTACCAAGAGAGAGAGAGAGATGTTTACATCGACAGCTGTTTTGTGATTTTGATTAATTTTACTGTATTTTAAGTAAAGTATGCTAATATCATACAGTATTTATGTACAAGAATAAAAGTAATACAAATTTTACTTACCAATTTTATGCATTAAAGCATGAAAACTTATAAATTACTTCAAAAATTAAACATACGACCTAAGCAGGTTTCTCGATGATTTTGCAAATGTTGTGTCTGAAAAAATCGCATATGCCAATTAGGTAGGTTCCAATGAAAAGCTCGCATATCTGTGAATTCGCACAACTTGCAGCATGTGACATTGAGGTATTACTGTGTGTGTATATATACAGTATATATATGTATAATAAGTATATATATACACACACATGCAGGCAGTCCCTGGATAACAACGGGGGTTCCGTTCTTGGCCGAGCAACAATAACTGAAAATTGTCGTTAACTGGAACATCACAATATTTATGCTAATAAATGGTGTTTACAAGTCCATTAGCACTGATTGGCACCGATAAACCACTTAGTGGCGCCGAAAAACACTTGCCAATGCCGATAAACTGCCTACTGATGCCGATAACACCACCTACTGATGCTAATAAACCGCTTACCAGTGCACAAAATCGCTTACTGGCTCCGAAAATCTGGGTAACAACACTAATATGTAGCCTTCTTGTTAGGCTATCGATTTATTTTGCCTAGATATTGTTATCTAACCCTAGGGTCCCTGGTCGAAGCTAGGCCACTTAAGGATACGTAATCCTGGGACATAGGCTACAGACAACATCTGCTATTAATCTAGTTTAAATTATTCACACTTACTGCCTAGATTATTGTAGATTCACACTTACTGCATAGATTATTGTAGATATCGTATAATCTGATAGTTGTGGAACTTTTAGTTAAAACATTTAGTTAGAATTTAAAACAATTTTCACTCTACGAAACTAGGCTAGCAATCAACGAGCCTGGTTCTGGCTTTCACACACACATTATCAATTCCAAAAGTTTAAAACTAAAAATTTTAACTGGAACTAATACATTAAGCACTTACCTTGCTAGTTTTGATGTTTCCATGATCCTCGCTAATGAAATCGGAGAAAAAAGTCAAATTTTTTTGGAGCGCTGGTAACAACGTAAACCGTTCACTATTGACCAACAGAGAGTAATAATAGCTCCTTGGTCTTTAACTGCCTGGTTGTAAACCAGAGGGCAGACGTGCATGTGCAGTAGTCACTTCTCTTTCTTGCAGGTTCTTTGATGGTGGAAAAACTGGGTTCAGTTTCACGGAAGATAAGGGAAAGTGTCCTCTTATCTTTGAGTCCATTATATACTTCATCACGTTATGATGTTGATCATTACGACACAATACCTGGCCAAAAAGACCAACTAGAAGAGAATTCTTTGATATTAGTTTGGTCACCTGGAGCTCTGGCAGACCATGGAAGGTAACTGCTTGAGGACAAAACAGGTGACTACACTATCAAAAAATGCTTATTTCTAAAGTTTAAACACTAAATATGACCCTAATCATGCTCCTAAAGTATTAAGCTAACTTTTAAATGAAATTAAAGTTACTGTAATACCATTTAAAAGTTAGCGTAATACATTACCCTTAAAAAAAGAAATAAATGGTTGACATAAGAATAGAGAGTTGGAAGAGAATTTCTCTCTCACCCCCTCCGACCAATCTGTTTTTAGAAGTCTTCTCATCCATGTTTTTAAGAACTTCTGTATAGGCTAGAAAAATGGAAGGAGTGCGGAGGGGAGGAGGAAGCAAACAAGGAGAGAAATTTTGTGCCGAGAACCAACCGGGATCGAGAAGAGGGGGCAAGAAGGCGATTAGCCTAGAGGAGACACATCCAAAGAACTCTATTCCCCCAAGGAAGGAAGAGAACTAAGGGGCTCACTCTGCCCACCAAAAAACGACCCTGGAGGAAACAGCAACCAAAACTCCCTCAACCTGCTGGATCTCCACTCTGAGGGCAAGGGGATGGAAGCAAAATAAGCCTACTCCACTAAATAACCATCACACATAAGCATGTAACAAAAATTGTGCTCAATAGGGTGCGTAGCCTACCTCGGGGCAGCGGTTAGATCTGAGGCTGCCGCTACCACGAGGAGGTAAACAATGGATAAAATAATTGAACAGAGAGCACTATCGCCAAGAAAAAATAAATAGCCTAATACAGACTAAAAATAATAAGGAACCCAACCTGGGGTACCTTAGGCATCACCCTCAAAAGGGCAGTAGGCCAATAATAAATAAATTTCGAAAAAGGGCAAGCCACAGGAAACCCGGTGTAGGAGGAGAACCATGGGGCAAAAAATAACATCTATAACGACAGGAGACAACCCCAACAGAAAAGAACTGATGGGTTCGCCTGCATAATCACATGGCTGGCGGAGGACGCCCGTGGCGTCATAATAAGATCTCAATATTTATAAAAAGACGAGACCAAAACAGCCAAAATATAGAACAAAAACCCCACAATAAGATGGTACTTAACTTGGAGATAGTAAAGCTGCTCGATGACATGGCGAAAGATGAATAAAATCCAAAAAAAGGCACGAGCACACAAAAAGAAAAGGTAGCTATCACGTGCTAGAAAATGGAATGAGGTAGGTGGCGCTTGTGTCTTGAACTGGCGGGTGTTGGGCAAAAAGGGGGCTGTAACGCTCACCGCTCTGTTCTGGGGTTTTGATAGGGAGAGATCTTTGAGTAAGTCTCCGTGGTAGTGATCTTTCACTCACCCTTCGTTTTACCGACGTCTTCCCTGGAGAAGATTTCGATCTGGGGTAGTAACCCAGCTTTCCTGAAAGCTCTTTTTCTCTGGTATATCTAGCATATTATACCTAGAAATTCGTGCTATAATGGAATTTCGCCGGGTGACACGGGACCTTCCTCAGAAATAGATTTTTCCTTTGTCAAAATCCCTTTATTCTACGTCTCATTCTCTGTTCTGAAGTGCTTTTTCATGAACAAACTGTTTTTCATTTGGAGGACTAATACAATGCTTAGTTATTATGTCTCTATGTTTTAGAACATATTTGCCACACTAGTGCATTTACTGTTCATAGACAGTACAGGTAAGATTAGATCAATTTAAACTAGCTGCTGTACAGGTAAAGATATACAGAGAAATAATATGTAAAAATGTGTGAGTGCTAACCACAGACGAGAGAGAGAGAGAGAGATTAGGGTTGTCCTTACTTAAGAGAGTGAAATTATTTATCAGTTATTACGGAGACAGAGAGAATAACACACAAGAGAGAGAGAGAGAGAGTTGTCCTAAAATAAGTCTAATCCTTTGGACCAGCCCTAGGAGAGCTGTTAATCAGCTCAGTGGTCTGGTAAAACTAAGGTATACTTAACTTACTTAAAGTATCAAGTTAAATTATTTATGAATTATTACGTAGACAGAGAGTATAACATGAGAGAGAGAGAGCAAAGTTATTCGTACATTAGATATCAAAAGATGAAAATTCATGATTTATGAGGGTAAAAGGAAAAAAGAAAAAAAAGAGAGAGAGAGATAGTACATAGAAACCCTTTGAAATGCTGTGGGCAATGATTGACATTTTTGATAGCTTTGCCCTCGCCCCTCTCTTCAAAGGTTTCACAAAGGATTGGGAAATGATATTTGCTTATTTAAAATACAGTATCACAAAACTTACTATACAAATATATAAATTTTGTAATTACAGTTTTATTATTATTATTATTATTATTATTATTATTATTATTATTATTTAATCATATAAATATTTGAAAATTAGTACTTATTATTAGGTAAAGCATTTATCATACAAAACAAATAAACATTTACATGTAACCATAAAAATCTCCCATCACTGTAAGAGAGAGATAGAGACAATTATTTTTATTTAACATTATTTAATTTACACATAAAAGCTTGAAAACTTATAGATTACATGAAAACGTAAGCAAACACTTTTGCAGGGTTTCTCGAGGATTTGTGAATGTCGCGTGTCTGTGAAAAAATCACCTATGACAATTAGCTAGGTTCCAGTGAAAGTTCGTGTGTCTGTAAGTATATATTTATATATATATATATATATATATATATATATATATATATATATACATATATATATATATATATATATATATAAATAAGGGATTTTGACAAAGGAAAAATCTATTTCTGAGGAAGGCTCCCGTGTCACCCGGTGAAATTCCATTGTTGCACGAATTTCTAGGTATAAAATGCTAGATATACCAGAGAAAAAGAGCTTTCAGGAAAGCTGGGGTTACTACCCCAGATCGAGCGTCTTCTCCAAGGAAGGCGTCGGTATAACGAAGGGTGAGTGAAGGATCACTACCACGGAGTCTTACTCGAAAGATATCTCCCTGTTAAAACCCCAGAAGAGAGCGGTGAGCCGTTACAGCCCCCACACACAAACGCCCGCCAGTTCGGTGACACCAGCGCCACCTACCTCATTCCAGGCTAGCACTACCCCCAGGCTTGGCATGTGCAAGTAGGGGGGGGAGCAACAGGTGTGTCAGGGAGGGTCACCGGGTGACACGGGGCCTTCCTCAGAAATAGATTTTCCTTTGTCAAAATCCCTTTTCTGAGTCCAGCCCGTGTCAGCCGGTGAAATAGTGATAGAGAATCATGCCAAGGCTGCTAACTACGAGGAAACAAGGTAATCTGAAGAAGAAACATAAGTTACGAAAATGGTTTTAATCAGGTATCTCTCACATGTGAAATTGAATACTAAACTGAAAAGTACAGTAAAAAACTTAACATTACGAAATATGTGAGCAAGTCCACAGTGTGGCAGGGAAAAACCCAAAAATACTACTAAGACTACAAGGGTATAATGATAATTGAAAAATTACTTAGACTAAAGAGTATACACAACCTTATAGCTAAACACATAAGAGACAACACAACATGGGGAATAATTACATACATGTATATATATATATGGGGTACATGGAGCAAAATAAAAACAGCCCAGTACCCCAAAGAAAAACACAATCATAACATGTCAAATTACAGTTTCCACTCAACAGAGACAATATAATATCAATATGAGGAGCAAGGCAGTGAGGCATGATCAACCAGGAGGACAAGCAGAGAAGTAAATGAGGCAGGCGGGGTGGGGGGAAAGGGGAGGATAAGGAAGATGACTAATTAAGGTGGGGAGATGACACTTCCCACAGCTATTGTAGAAAATTTCAGGGCTTGAGTGTTTTTAAATAGTGGCGTTTAAACACTAGAGGTGATTTCCAACCCGTGTATTTAGAGAGTTCTGAGAAGTCCATATTATGAAAGTAATTAATAGAAGTAGCAACTGCTCGAACATCATGAACCTTAGGAACTGAATCTGGGTTGGCTTGTTTAATAAAATACAAAATTTGTTGCCTTATTGCATTTATCGATAGAGTACCACCTTTCTCCCTGATAAAAAGAGGACCCGACTTACACTGTGGAGTTCTTAAAAGGTAAGACTTTAGGGTATAAACTGGACATAAAGACTGGTCTTGTGGAAGGGGCACCACCTTCCAAGGGGACCACCTGTCTTGTGGGTCTTCATTTTTAGCTAAAAATCTAGGGTCAGGGGAAAGGAGGACTTCTCCGGACGGGAGGAAGTTCACAAAATCATCACCTCTAGTGAGAGCCGACAGCTCTGAGATTCTGGCACCTGAAGCCAAGCTAATCAGAAATAAAGTCTTCCTTAACAGATCCAGATAAGAGCAGTGAAAGTTGTCAATCTCAGATGCTAACTTAAGAACATCATTGAGGAACCACGTAACAGATTGTGGGCGTGATACGGGTCTCAGACGAGCGCATGCTCTGGGGATAGATGAAAAATAGGAATCTGTAAGGTCAATTTTAAAACCATATAAGAATACCTTCTTCAGGGCTGACTTGGCTGTGGTAATAGTGGCCGGGGCAAGGCCTTTCTCAAACAATGATCTAAAGAAGGTAACTGCTAGATTAGTCGTCATGACTTGGGCTTCAGATGTTTTCAGGAAGGAGGCCAATTTTTTGACTGCTGAGTCATACTGTCTAAGAGTAGAATCTCTTTTGTCTGATTCTAGAAACAGAGTGTTAACGGGGTCAATGTTTGCTCCCTTTTGGGCTGCGAACTTTATAAAGTCCATAAAACTAGGGCATTCTGAATTCTTGAGGAAGCTGACACAGTCTTGGTTTGTACTGTCTGGGTCAGTTTGGGCTTGGGAATCCGAAGACTCCGCAATCCCAGTTCCTGAAGAAGAGGGAACCAATTGCTCTTCGGCCAATAGGGGGCTACCAGGGCTGGTTGACCTTTGAATGTCCTGAGTTTGTGTAATACTTTCAGCAGCAAGTTTATTGGAGAAACAGATAAATCTTCTCCCAATTGTTCCAATCTACTGTCATTGCGTCCGTGGCATACGCCTGGGGTCCAGGTTCGGAGCCACATAACAGGGGAGCTTGAAGTTGCTCTCCGTCGCGAACAGATCCACTTGGAGACCCAGAACCTGGCGACAAATCCAATTGAAGGATTCCCCGTCCAGGGACCACTCCGTCTCCAACGGAGTAGCCCTGGACAGGGAATCTGCCACCACGTTCCGCACCCCCGCTAGGTGGGTGGCTGACAGATACCAGCTGTGCTTGTTCGCCAGGGAGAAAATAGCAATCATCACCTGGTTTACTCGACCTGATTTGGAGCCGCCCTGTTGATGCAATGAACTACCACTGCGCTGTCAATACCAGCCTGATATGAATCCGGTTGGGGCGGATTTTCTTTAGAGTTAGAAAAACCGCCATAGCTTCCAGGGTGTTTATATGGAACTGCTGAAACATAGTGGACCACGTTCCTTGTACTTTTTGTTTTGGCGAATATCCTCCCCAGCCGCTTAGGGAAGCGTCCGTGTGAACAACTAGTGCCGGGGAAACTGAAGCGGAACTGTCTTGGACAGGCCACTGACTGTGGACCAAGGCCGCAGTCTCGCCTTTAAGATTCGAGGAATAGAGGAGACCTTGTCTCTGAGCTTGACATTGGCTCGACTCCGCCACACTCTGTTTATGTCTTTTAATTTTGCTTTTAAGAGCAGGTCCGTCACTGAGGCAAATTGAAGAGACCCAAGGATTCTTTCTTGGGTCCGGCGGGATGCTGATTGGTTTTTCAGAAATTTCCTGGTAAGGGATGCTATCTCCTTCCGCTTGGGAGGCGGGAGGGATAACGTGTGAGAGGACAGATCCCACTGGAGACCCAGCCACTGAAACCGGGACTCCGAGTCAGGCGGGACTTCTCTCTGTTCAGCTGAAAACCTAACGACTCCAGGAAGTTGATGACCTTGGACGTAGCCTTCCTGACATTCTAGAACTGTTGGAGCCCAAATTATCCAATCGTCTATGCGCTGCTAGGGATATCCCTCGGGACCGGAGTTGTTGAACTACCGTGTCCGCCAGCTTGGTAAATATCCTGGGCGCAATGTTTAGACCGAAGGGCATGACCCTGAAGGAGTAGGCTTGATTCCCGAGTCTGAAACCCAGGAACGGAGAGAAGTTCCGCGCAACCGGGACGTGATAATAAGCGTCTGAAAGATCGATAGAGGTGGTGACGGCTCCACGCGGAAGTAGAGTCCGTACCTGAGCTACCGTAAGCATGCGAAATTTGTCGCATTTTATGTAGAGATTTAGACGCGACAGATCCAGGATCACTCTTTGCTGATCGGAGTCTTTTTTGGGAACAGTGAATAACCTGCCTTGAAACTTTAGGTGCCTTACTTTCTTTATTGCTTGTTTGTTGAGCAATTCTGCCACGTAATCCTGCAGGATTGATGAGGGTGGCTGGTAAAACCTGGTCAGAGGAGGAGGGTCTTTGATCCAGCTCCATCCTAGACCCTTGGACACAATGCTGTGTGCCCAAGGGCTGAAGGTCCATTGGTCCCTGAACCAATACAGGCGACCACCTGCCTGTTTGTTCTCAGTGGGAGGAGCGGGTTTGTTCCCTCTACCACGCCCAGGCTTTCCTCTTGGGGTGGTGTTGACTTTCCTCTGTAAGGAGCCCTGCCTCTTCCCCCCCTTGCGCTCCTATTAAGGCCGTGAAAGAATCCACGGCCCTCATAGGTTGGATTGTATGCTGGTGAAGCAACATACGAGGGCGCGGCAAGGGAATGAGCTGGTTGAACCAGCACATATTGTTGGGGATGGGCCTTTGAGGTGGAGGGCTGTGCCACTGCCGAGACCGGGACGGCTTGGACTACCGTCTGATGATGGGGTCTCTTGTGCCTCCTGAATCGTTTGCCTCCTCTCGTCTGGGGGCCGCCAGATTCTGTGGTCTTATGCTTGTAGGCAGAAATGCCCCAGCGAGAGCGCAGACTCTGGTTGGCCCTTGTAGCCTCCCTAAGAACATTCGTAACCTCCTGAGGAAGAGGTTAGGTCCCCAGATCGAGCTCTTCACAAGCTTGTTAGGCTCGTGACGGATGGTGGCATCAGCGAAAATAAATTTCCTGCATTCAAGCCTGGCCATGATAAAGTCAAACAGGTCGGACTGAAATCCCGCCAGCAGGGATTTAGCCAAGACCTGAAAGAAAGGCTCGTCTGCACAGGAAACGGCAGTGGCTTCAGTGATGCAGACGGAGTTCAAAGACCGGGCTAGCTTAGTCCGGGCCTCAAACTCCGCCTTCAGCAAGGCTTCCGGTAGTTTGGGGAGCTGCTCTCTAAATTGAGATGAAGCGCAAAAGGCGTCCAGCTTTCCAACAGTAAAGGTGGACGGCGTGTCAGTCCAAAACTCATCGCCCCTTGGGAATACCAGGGATGTGGAGTCTGTTTCCCTTAACTGTGGTAAAGGATTGCCCTCAAAGCACGCTCGGGCCGTAGCTAGAGCGACTTTGTTTAAGCAGGGAGTCGGCAACCTGTCACCCAGGGCGAACATAGTAAAATTGCCCTTGAAAGGCGTCAGTTTCGTGTTATCTGCCTGCCACTCCGTCAGAGTGCGCCCAGGGAGAGCCGACTGAGCCTGGTCTCTAGGGAAGATCACTGTCTCCCTAGGAACCTTGTCTGAATGTACCCAGGCTTCCTCCGTCAGCCTAACGAAGCCTGGGTAAGGGGGCAAGAGATCGGCGGGAAAGAACTCCAGCTCTTCCAACCGCCTCGTGCCAAGACCTTCCACCGTTAAGGTGCCCTCATGCTGAATAGCCCGGAGGGCGAAACGCCAAGGGTTCCCGACGTCAAAGGAGGGAGATCCGCCGTATCAGGGATGGCATACTGGGGTTCGGCTCCGCCTGGCGAGCCATCCCGCCAGTATGTTGTCATGACTGGTCAACTTCTCTGATATTTGAGTAAATCTTGGACTCGACCTCCGCCGAGAACCGTTCAAAAGCTGGTTAGCGAAAGTCTCGCGTCAAAGGCAGGCTGGCGAGGAGGGCTTGGTTTTGATGCCCTCTTACTCGCGCCTTTGCGGAGGAACCAGACTTGCTCCCGGAGGCTGGTGCTGAGACCTTAGCCTTCGACGGGGAAAGGCAATGCTTTCCTGGAAGACGAGGACTTAAAGCCCTTCGCCTTCCATGAAGTCTTCAACTTCAACTTGGGGATAGCTGATGGAGCTCTATCACCCAAGGAGGAAGACTTCACAAAACCTGTGAAAAGGAAGACACTGATGAAGCTGGGGAGTCAAAGGGGGCCCGCCCCAACAACCTCACTTACCTCGCTACTTACCACCTGGTCCTGTTCTGTATTCATGGGTTCCAGGTCCAAGTCTAATGCGGCGACGTCCTCCAAAACCTAAGCGTAAAGGATGTCCACTTGGGGTGGCTGGGTCGCATCCCGGATCTGCTGGATGATGGGGGTGACAAGTTCTTCTGGCACTGCGGCCGCCACCCGTGCGCCGGGTAGAGCAGGTCCCTCAACCTAGCGTAGAGGACATAGGGCTTCCCCGACGGAACGTTCCTCCCAAACCCAGCCACCCAAGCCGGAGAGATTTCAAGGAAGACTTCTTGGAGGACTCGTCCGCCTGTAAGAGAACCGACAATTAGCAGAACGAAAGAACGGTTCCGAGAACCACATAAACACTATTTCGATATGAGGAGCGTAATATGGAAGAAAACTATCACTTACCGACTCGTCCTGGACACTTTGCACACAAAGCGAAGCAAACCTCACAGCCATCGGGGTGCCAGACTACCAGGTCGTCCAACCGGACCGCACAACCAGCGTGGGTCCGGCACACTACGTGTCCATAAGGTTGCTGTAATGAAGCGGTGCACGGCTCCTCAGCGAACAGTCTGTAAGTGTAAAAAGTACATGAACCTACCACTCTAAGCAATCTAAAGCCGGCAAGGCCGGGAATTTCAACTACAACCGGAATGCTCCGGTGGATAGGAAACCCCTCGTTAAAAACTAGGCCAACAAGCTCCAAATTACACAGAGTGGAAGGTAAAGTACTTCCAGACCCGGAATACTCCGGCGGAATGAAAGGTATGAGACAACAGGAACTCACCGCATAAGGGCTGCCAGTAAAACAACGGCGGAACCCGGGCGTAGTACCGGACTCAATAGCATATATAAAAAAGTAGAGACGGAGTGAGAAGCCCACTCCGTTAGATAAAATACACTTATATATATATAATTAATTAATAGAATAAACAAGTGATGGTAAAAAGGAGCAAACCACTCCGGAGACCGGAGGGATCCGCCCCCTTCATATATTCCCCTCCTCTCGGACTTCCCCGCCAGTGAAACAAGGTGGTTGAGATGCTCGTCATGATAGGCCAGGTACATAACATAAGCTGGAGCAAGTGTAAACAACCCAACCAAGAAACCCGACGGGGAGGAAAGAAAGTGTGGGAGAGAGTGTTCGAGTCGGAGCGAGTAAACGAACCACCAATACAAACACAGCGATGCTTGGGACTGTATGGGAGGGAGCGAATCCCTCTACCAGGGGGAGTCCCTCAACTTGGAGAAAACGCCATCTAGCGTCACCCGCACAAGTAGAGCAAAGCTGGGAAGGGGGGGAAGGGGGGAGGTGGTGGGGTAGGGAAGAGTGGTAGGCTACGAGAGTGAAAACAGGAGACAAGGGAAAATGATTCACCCGCTCAACTGCACACACACACCGCTCCAAGCATAATGAAAACTTAGGAGGGTGGCCTACTACTAGGGGAGAGATGCGACCGAGCCTCAATGCCCAACTCCTGACTAGGCGAAGCCTAATAAAATACCGAACCAAGCGTAGCCTAGGTTAACGGAAGGAGTGCGGGAAGGGAGGAGGAAGGCAAACAGGGAGAGAAATTTTGTGCCGAGAGCCAACCGGGACCGAAAAGAGGGGGCAAAAGGCAACTAGCCTAGAGAGACACACCCAATGAACTCTATTCCCCCAAAGGAAGGAAGAGAACTAAGGGGCTCACTCTGCCACCCCAAAAAACGACCCGGAGGAAACAGCAACCAAAACTCCCTCAACCCGATGGATCCTCCACGCCTAGGGCAGAGGAAGGGAGCATCTGAGCCTAATGTAATAGGCAAGGGAAGACCACACCGTAATAAACCATCACACACAAAAACATAGAATAAATAAAAATGTGCTCAACAGGTGCGTAGCCTACCTCGGGAAGCGGTTAGATCTGAGGCTGCCGAATAAAAATGTGCTCATACGAGGTGCGTAGCCTACCTCGGGGAAGCGGTTAGATCTGAGGCTGCCGCTACCTCGAGGAGGTAAACAATGAATAAAAACAAAACAGAGCACCATCGCCAAGAAAAATAAAATATATAGCCTTAATGTAGACTAAGTAATAAACAAGGAACCCAGCCTGGGGGGGGAACCTGGACGGGGCATCACCCTAATATGGACCGTAAGGCCTAACAAAAATATATTAAGACTCGAAAAAACGGGGGGGGCCACCGCAGGAAACCCGCCAGGAGGAGAACCAGGGGGCAAATAATAACATATAACGACAAGGAGACAACCCCAACAGAAAAAGACTGATGGGGTCGCCTGGATCGACATGGCTGGCAGGGGGCGCCGTGGCATCATAACAAAGATCTCATAATTGTGAAAACCGAGACAATTACAGCCAAATTATCGAACAAAACCCCACAATAAGATGGTACTTAACTTGGAGATGGTAAAGCTGCTCGATGACATGATTAATTGGAAGAATAATCCAATAAAGGGCACAAGCACAAAAAGAGAGTGGTAGCAGACACGTGCTAGAAAATGGAATGAGGTAGGTGGCGCTGGTGTCGCCGAACTGGCGGGTGTTTGTGTGTGGGGGCTGTAACGGCTCACCGCTCTCTTCTGGGGGTTTTAACAGGGAGATATCTTTCGAGTAAGACTCCGTGGTAGTGATCCTTCACTCACCCTTCGTTATACCGACGTCTTCCTTGGAGAAGACGCTCGATCTGGGGGTAGTAACCCCAGCTTTCCTGAAAGCTCTTTTTTCTCTGGTATATCTAGCATTTTATACCTAGAAATTCGTGCAACAATGGAATTTCACCGGCTGACACGGGGCTGGACTCAGAAATATATATATATAATGTATATACACACACATGTACAGGGTTGAGAGGAAATTTCATTGCTTACCTTTTGCTAAAATGTTGAGAAGTCCCATCTATTAGTAGCTTGATAGTGACCGCATCAAAAAGTAACGTACCTTCGTACATACACACACATTCTCTCTCTCTCTCTCTCTCTCTCTCTCTCTCTCTCTCTCTCTCTCTCTCTCTCTCTCTCTCTCTCTCTCTCTCTCTCTCTCTCAGGTCTGCAGTAAAACAAGCCTTACCCAAAGTAATTTTCTACATTTTTTGAGTTAATTGTAAATTTTTGGTTTTGTTTTAAAATCTTGTTAGAAGAATGTTGGACTTTCAGTTTATAATATAATATATTTCAATGTTTTGAGATAAGATTTTCTTTGAAATTCCATTCCTGTTAATAAAGAACCTAATATTAATACAGTATGTTGAAATTAGGTTACTGAAATAATATAGTCAAGTTTAGTGTCAAGAATTGCAAAGAGTGATGTTCACCTTGGCATAATACATATTTATTTTAAACAAGCCATATCCTATTTGTAGTAATAACTAAAATAACTAAAAACTTTCACATTTCCTTCATCGACCTCATCTAAAAGTGCCAAGCCTTCTGTAGGTCCTGGTGGAACAATTTTTAAAAAAAGTTGGAGACTGAGATCTTAATACTTTTTCAGGTTTTGAAATATCTACTGAATCATATGAACCAATGGATTTTGCCTCAATTTCTGGTATATCAACAGACATGTTTACATTTGCTTTCAAGTAGGACTTGTTGCTGGCTTTGTTTATTTAATATTTTATTTTGACATTATGCTTTCTTATGGTGGTCATGTGCAGTTTTATAGCAGACAACAGACATTTGTGTGCAAGAATGTAAAACAATGAAAAAATAACATTAGTAGATTTAGATAATGGATATATATGCCTTAAGGTATGACCATCCTAAAAATGCAAAGTACCTTTTACATTGTGTTTACAGTACTATTCAATATAGAATTATTGCACAGAAAAACTCACTTGTTTTTCTTAGCTTGAGACATTTGTTTTCTTTATATTTAGATGAGACATTTGTTTTCTTTATATTTAACTATAGCTAGGAAAGGAATTGTTGTTGCATTCCGACTGTGATTTCAAATAGTCATTTTATTTTGCATTTCTAAGTGTTTTGTTCTTTTTCGGTTTTTCAGGGTCCTCGGCTACCAAGAAACAAAAAGAATATTGAAAACATATATGCCAACATGTTCCAGTCATTGATGCAAAGATTAGTGATTAAGTTTGGGTCTAGTGAGTCCAGACAG
Organism: Macrobrachium rosenbergii; assembly: GCF_040412425.1. NCBI lineage: Eukaryota > Metazoa > Arthropoda > Malacostraca > Decapoda > Palaemonidae > Macrobrachium > Macrobrachium rosenbergii. The sequence goes on from NC_089761.1 coordinate 70,624,794, forward strand.
TGTCCAGATTTGCCTGATACAATAGAGGAGTTTGAGGAACGTTTTAGGATCATCGTTGCTTCTCCATCTCTTCGTAGCAAACTGAGATGCAGAGAAGTTCAATCTGTTCCTGACATTGATTTTTATGTAGTCAATGCTCTTATATATGTAAGTGCTGATGCTCAGTTTTGTTGCAGTATCTTTCATTACTTCTGTGACATATGACTGTATTGACAAGTTGTGAATATTTGCTCTTGGATGCTAATTTTTTAAATGAAAAGTAGAGTTGGGAAACTTGCAAGATATGCTCTTCCAGCCACTTGATAGTCACTGATTTGATTTGCAGGGGTTGCATATGATAATACAGTATGACAATTACTTGCATTATATATGTGTCTAATTCTGTAAACAATAGTAGTATTATTTGAGATAAATCTTACCCACTGTTAAAGTTAGCTTACATCTTCATGGTGTTAGGTGCAATCGGCATTCAAAATAAACAAGATTAATGCTTGGCTGGTCCAGGTGGATTGTCTGTACTCACCTGTTTCCCACCAGGTGGCATTGGAATATTTATGTTCTTGTGACATTTCTTTATGCTGTGTCCTTGTGCATACAGTGTGAATCACCCATCATAGTTTTGACTATTTCTGACTGTTTTTCTCATGTACGGTATTATGCTTGTTTTCTGTTTTGCATGTCATCCACAGCAAGAAGAGATAAGTTCTGTACAATTGAGTTTTGTGTAAACCACATGTATTCAGCTGGGAATGATTGTCACACAGGTGTTGCTGGTAGAGGTAATGAGTGTGATTTTTTTTCTTCTCAGTGTGAGAGTGTTAGCAGTGGTTTGATGAGAAATGAATAATTATTTGGAATGAATCTTAAATACTGCTTACATCTTTGTGTGGTAGGTGTGATCAGCATTCAAAACAAACAAAAATAACACTTGGCTGACTTGGATGGAATGTTTATATTAAAGTCACAGTTCATCATACTCTACCTTGTGCATACAGTGTGAATCTGCTGTAGTAATTTAAACTATTTGTGGCTGTTTTTCTCCTGTATGGTGTTGTGCTTGCTTTCTGTTTTTGCAGTATGTCTTCTATAGCAAGCAAAAATAGAAGTGTTAGGTTCTGTACAAACAAGAAGTTGAAGCTGGTTCTGTACGAATAAGAAGTTGAAGTTATCTGATTCTATTAAGGCATGATTTGAGGTGATCTCAAAAGTGTATCCCTTAAAACTGGTTCTTGGAATACTACTGATTTGGTTTCCAGTTTTATGAAGCTGCATAGATCTACTTGTTATGGCACAGATTTGATGTCAGATTTTCAACCATCCTCTATTGAAGATGAAAGTTTTTTCAAGTTGCTTGCCCCATAGAAGCAAAGAGCTGTCTAATTGGTAAGGTACTTTGGCCTAACAATGAGGTAGAAGTACTTGTGAAGTCAGTATATTGTCCCTAGCACGACTGCTTGTTTATTGCGGCAGGGAGAAAAGGGGAAATGACAATAAGTAAGAGGTGTGGTCATAAAGTATCAGGGCTGGTGTTATAAAAAAAGAAAATATGACATGTACCATTTTAGCATTTAATATCCTTCGAAGTAGTCCCCTGTGGAAGCCACACACTTTATCCAGTGCTGCTTCCATCGATGGAAGCATTCCTGGAACTCGTTTTCTGGGATAATCAGCAGCTGCCTAGTTGCATTCACTTGGATCTTCTCAGCGTCCAGAAATCCTCTTTCTTTCCATTGGGATTTGATTTTTAGAAAGAGGAAAAAGTCTCAAGGGGCAAGTTCTGGGGAATACAGTGACTTGGGGGATGTGCGTGGCTAAAAATTGCTGCACAAGCTGCACTAAATGGGCAGGTGCGTTGTCATGGTGCAATTGCCACTTGCCAGGCTCATGGAATTCTGGCCTTTTCCGATGAATAGCATTCCACAAATGCTGCAACACGTCACAGTAGTACTCGTTTACTGTCTGACCAGTTGGGCCATACTCATGATGAACAATTCTCTTGTAGTTGAAGTAAACTATGTTTTTCTCAGTTCTTCTGGTTGTGGGTCTCCCAGAACATTCGTCATTACAGTATCGATATTTTGTAGGCCATCCTGAAAACGTCTGAACCACTCATACCCTCCTGTGTGGCTCATACACTTTTTGCAACTTTGCGTAAGTCTGTGCTCAGGTATCATCAAGCTTTTGGCAAAATTTGATACAGATTCTCTGGTCAACTTTCTCCATCATAGTCAATTAAACAACCACACACTACATACTTTCCTTCCAAGCACTGCTGTAAAGGGTGAAAGTTATCTAGGATGCTAAAAACTTAGCGTGCATGCTCAGTGGGGTCAAGGTCAATCTGTGCCAAGTGGCCTCATTTTGCATATTTTAGCTCCTTTACTATAGCAACAGTCCTGATGCTTTATGATCGCACCTCGTATATAAATGTTAGTCCTTGATGAGGCGTTGGGATATTCAACTTGCCTTGATAGACATAGTTTGAAGCATACAGGGGATTGTATTTTTTACAGTTCGGTTTTAAAGTAATAATGGGAACAGTTGTCTTGATATTTATCTTATAATTAACTAAGCTCAATGTTGTTTTTGGGACATTCCATAATTTTCTAATTAACCTCAAAATCTTTAAGCCATTGCCAAAGATGTCTCAAATTAGGAGAATAGAGAATTCTTAGAGAAGTCTTCCCTTAAGTGTCTGCATGAAAGTTCCGCTCTGAATAACAACCCAAAATGCCCTCGACTTCTTTTGCTTCAGTAAACTCTTTCAAGGTGATCAAGGGTCACATTTTAAGTGGAAGAATTGCAAAGACAACCATAACTGTTGTTTTGAACTTACAAGGTTAAGTAGGAGGCCATGTACTGAGTTTCTGGAGTAGTAATAGTTCTCTGGGAAGGATACTTTGTACTTTATGCATGCTATTTGTCCACCCCTGTCGGTGTTCCCGATATCCCTCCTTGCTCACCCACTTCACACAGAGAAGCTCTTGAGTTTTGAAGGAGGGGATCAAATGGTTGTTACATGAGGAGGTGACCAAGCCAATTTTAGACTAAGTCACTGAGGTTTTACCATTGACTTTTTCTTGTTCTCAAGGTGGGGGGAGGGGTTGGAGGCTAATATTGGGACTTTCCAGTCTCAACAAATTCATTAATTTCACTCTCTTTTTTTAAGGATTCATTCATTTTTGCCTTAATGGTCATCTGGAGGGGTGACTGGATGTTTTCTCTCTGTATGCAGGAAGTATACTTCCTTGTCCCAATCTGTTCTCAGTCAAGGAAGATCTACACTTTTTCATCAAAGGCAAGGACTTCCAATTCAGAGTTCTGGGTGCTGGTATGAACAAGGCACCACATGCATTCTCCCATGTTTTGGGCTCCATTAATGGGAGGGAGTCATCTGCTAGGAGTCTGAGTTTTCTTAAACTTGAATGTCTGGTTAGTTATCTGTAACTCATTTCAGGCAATCTTGAGGGCAAAGGATTGTCTTCTGCATCTGGCCTTGGTGCTGGGCATTCTGATCAGCATTAACAAGTTTGTGTTTCTCTGACCCAGTCAATTGTTTTTCTGGGGATGAAGATCAACTCTCTCCCTTTGGGCTTTTCAGACAAGCACCAGGTAGACATTTTCTGTCACTGCTGAGATAATCTTGGTCCTTAAAAGCCTGTAACCAAGAAGTGGCTTCCTCTTTTGGGTCACTTGGTCTCTTTAGGGAAGTTTGTTAACATGGGCTGTCTAAGAATGACCAATTCAGCTTTATATCAAGAACTCTTGGGTCAGGTCTCATCTTCCAAACTCCATTCCAGGCATAATTTCTTCAGCTCTTTTATGTTTTCTTTGTTGGTGGGGAGATCACTCAAGACTGTTGATGGGTCTGCCTCTAGACCTCAAGAGCTCAGACCTTGCTGACCAACTCCTCAAGAAAGTTGATGGGTCTTCTCTCAGTTAGGGACCCAAAGTAACTCATTTAGAATTTTATTCAGTTATTGTTACATGACAGTCTTATCACTTGAAAAAGTATTCTCCATTTGACCAACTCAGCAAGAAAAGTTTCCTTCCACTTTCAGGCAAAGAACATCTTCTCTGACCAAAATGGTCTCTTCATCTGCAAGTTCAGAAGAAAACGACGGAGTCATTGTTCACAAGAGTTCCAGAATTGCTCAACAGTGGAAAACACCTGATAAGTGCATTGCTTCAAATGGAGAATACTTTGAAGGTGATAAGACTGTAAACATGTAACAATAACTGAATAAAACTATGACACAATTCGTTACTTTTGGGTGTAAATGGTCTCTTCATCTGCAAGTATGTGAGAAGCTGTGGAACCTTTTGTGAGCCCTCAACATTGATCAGTTTGCGACTGCTCAAAATGCAAAACTCACAAATTGCCCTGCTCCATTCCAGGATCTCTGGCATGGATAGTCATAACTTTTCACCTAGAGTGATCAAAACTAGATCCTCATGCTTTATCTCCATTTGCACTCTAGAGGAAAGTTTTCAACATGTTGTGGCCGTCTGAGAAGACTAGCCTTTCTTAGCTCTTAGTGACCCCAATGGAAATGGTTTCTTGAGCTACCTCCCTTGGCAGTAGAAGTTCTTCACCCTCTCTCAATCAGGAAAGATCTTAGACAGTCACATTTAAGAAGAATTTATCAAAAGCGCAACACACTTCATCTGATCACAAAGAAACTTTTATCTGTCTCGTGTGAGCAAAAGGCTTTTCGAGAGCGACTAGGGAACCAGCCTTAAGTCTAGTAGTCCCTACAGTTTTACCTTAACAACAATATTGGTCATTTCATTGTCCCTGGAGCTTGTTCTGAGGGATATCCAGCACCAGTACCTCAGTAGATAACTCAGTGAAGTTCTTCTGGTATCTCAGGTATATGAAGTGACTTTCTGTTGTAGGGCTTCAAGTATACAGTAAACCCCCCGTATTCGCGTTCTCATGGTTCACGGACTCACGCATTCGCAGGTTTCTCTGTGGAACATATCTAGCCACTATTCACGGAAAATTCGCCCATTCGCGATATTTTTCACTGAGAAATATTCACTAATTACTGTATTTTCATATAATTTTCATGAATAAATGCACTTTTTGTGATAAAACTATTAAAATACTCAGGTATATGCATTTTTTCAGGGTTTTTTTGTGTTTAAGCTATCAAAATGGGCAGTTCTAAGTGTTTTTAGAGGGGTTTTAAGTATTCGCGGATTTTAGCTATTCACGGGGGGGTGTGGGACGCATCCCCCGCGAATACGGGTGGTTCACTGTATAGCTTTATGTTGTCTCCAGTTCTGGGACATGCTACTTGAATAATGCTCACGACTTTAGATCAGGTCTAATGATCTTTTGAGCTGGAAACCCCAAAATCTTCCTATCATTGTTCAGGATGGTGGTTAGATATAGCCCTCAGATTTGATGTTACCTCAATTTAAGCCTTTGGATAAAGCTTCCCTTAATCCTTAAGGGACAGGCTAATTATATATCATGCAACCCCCCAGACCAGGCAAACTTAAAGATTGGCCAATTTAAGAAAAAACATATCAATGGAAAAAATTATAAAAATTTTCCCTACCTTTTACGGGAAGTTGAAAGTGACTATTTACAACCCTGTGCAGGGCCTTTTTCACAAAACACTTGTAAATTTTACCAAGTTATACATGTTTTTTCTAATGATTTATTTTATTTTATTTTGTAAAATTATGATTAAAGCTCACACAATATCATAACAGATAAGAAATAAAATCAGTAACAAATTCTGAGAATATTTTTGTAAAATATTTACGTAAATTTACTGAGATCGGGAAGTGCAGTAACTTTTTTGGGATTTATACATGTTTTTTCTAACATTTCTTAGCAAAATTACAGTTATAACTGACATCGTATCGTAAAAGATAAGAACTAAAACCAACAGCAATCCCTGGGTATATTTATGAGCAAATAAATAAATAGACATCATGGGAGAGGAAGGTGCAAGACATTCCCCCTGCAAGGCAAGAAAAATACTAAATTCCATGAGATGGCCACGACTGAGCTGAGCTGAATTCTTTAGTTGCCATAATTCATTTATGGGCCGTTGAAGTATTGTAAACTCTTTCCCGCTCAATACAGCCAAATCGTATGGCACATAATATTAATACTCCTCAGAGGGGATCCGTCCACCACCCAAAGCCTGTTTTAGATCCTCTATTGAGGGGATCCGTCCATTAAGGATTAAGAAATCAACTTTCAAAACATTTTTTCATATGGCTCTTGCTACAGAAAAGTGTATCAGTGAGCTTCAAGCCCATTCTTGTAAGGCTTTGTTCAAAGGGACATGCCTTTTTTTCCCATTGTTTAGGGTTAAAAACAATGAGAAGAGGGACCTCCTCTATCTCCAGTTATAGCTCGAAGGATTTCAATAGAAAGGCTTAATCCTTGAAGAGGAGCAGTTAAGAATTTATTCTATGGTGTTAGGAGGCCAAACACTCCTATGGTCAAGAATTCTGAGTTTTTTTTTTTTTTTCTATGTTGCCTCATACAGTCATTGCACTGAGAATCAAATCCTGATCATTTGCCAGGATAGAGAAGGATAGGTATGATTCTCGGTCATGCCCTTTGAATTAGATATCACATAGAGAATCTTCATGAAATTAGAAGAAACTCAGAAAGAAGGCATATAACTGGTATCTTACTTAGATGATTGGCTAATCAAGGGAGCTACCAATGAAGAACGCTTATAAAACATGAGATTGGTAAGGCAACAGACTCAGTCAAGAGGTTTCTTCATAAACTGGAACAAGTCCCACCTCACACCAAATAGGTGTTTTTTGTGGTTGAGACTTTGTTGGGATATCCTTTGTTGTTGGTTGTCTTCCTAGCCAGATTCTGACCAGAATAAGGAAGGACCTGGGAATTTTTTTTAACCCAATCTGTATGTTTCCCATGATGTTAAGTAGTTGGGAAGATATTTCGTTCATGAACATGGGAGGGAATTCTGGCAAAACAGGTCAAACTGACTCCACCACCCATGTGAGTAGTAATACATATGGATGCCTCCTTGACAGGTTTTAGATGCCATTGGGAGGACAGTCTGGTTGTGGTAAGATGGAGCTGGTGTCTGTCTTTCTGTCTCTCAGAAAATTGAAACTTCCAAAGAGGACCTACATTTTGTTGGTCCTAGATAATATGACAGCAGTGACATGTATCAAGAGGTTGGCCTTCCTTGCAGCCTCTCTCAGTGTAGTCTTGCTGTTTCTCCTATGGATGGCTCAGGCAAAGAAGTGGAACCTGTCAGCTTTTCACCCCACAGGGTTGCTCGACTGAGTAGGTGTTAGACAAAACTTCCTTTAAAATAATTGCCAACATGCTTCTGCATTAGGGAGTGGACCTATTTACCTTACACAGAAACTATCAACTTCCAGTGTATACATCTTCAAACCTGGACAGTCAGGCAGTAGCATGATGTACATATTTACAAGACTGAAACAAGTGAAAGACATTCTGCCTCTTTCCTACATTGTTCCAGATTTTGAAGGTTTAGAATAAACTGCTAACATCCAGTGGAACCACCTACCTAATGGCCTCAAATTGGCCAGAGTCATTGGTTCCTACTCCAACAGCGGGCAAAAAAATCAATCCTAATGCTGTCTGCTTTTATATCCCTGACAGAGAGAGAGGAAAAATTATCTACACATCCTCTTTTCTGAGCTGTGGCCCTCAAGTGTAGATTTCTTTTATCTATCCAGCAATACCAGTCTGTATGGAAGGTGTGGCTGGATTACCTCCATTCTGAGACCCTTGATTAAAACAGTGCTTACATTTTCTAATATATCTGGTGGAGGTTAAGAACCTTGTTGCTACTACAGTTATATCATACAGTGTTGCGTCAAAGCCTGTGCTTTATGAGTTTGGCATTGATTAAAATATATAGAAGTACATAGTTCCCTTCTCCAGTCTTTTGCATTGCAAAGACCAGTTCCTGCAATGCTTCCTATTACCAGGTCTCTGAATAAGGTTTTCTAAGCTTTGTCATCTCAGTTTAGTAGTCCTAATGCAACTGCAACTCTGCACTGCAAAAGGCAGTCTTCTTGACCATTTGAGAATCCCAGCTCTCTTAGATAGGAACAACGTTTCATCACGTATGCACCTAGCTGTCAATGTTGTCTCGTTGCCTGTCATTTTTGGCCAAGAATAAGGATCCTTTGAAGAAGAAATCCCCTATTCTTCTTTGGGAACTCAGAAAGTAAGTAAGTATAGCTTAGTTTTACCAGACCACTGAGCTGATTAACAGCTCTCCTAGGGCTGGCCCGAAGGATTAGACTTATTTTACGTGGCTAAGAACCAATTGGTTACTTAGCAACGGGACCTACAGCTTATTGTGGAATCCGAACCACATTATAGCAACTACAGATAAAACATTATGCCTAGACCAAGGACTCTAGGTTTACAAATGTCCCAGATGGTCCTTTTTTCTTACATCTTATCACGAACAAGGTACTGTCTCAGCATGGGCTGAGAATTGCCATAGTGACCCTTATTAGCAAGGAGAACCCCATCCCCATTTCTGGGGAGTGGGTACTTCCCTGGCTTTTGTTGGAGGCATTTCTTTCGAAGAAGTCTCTGAAGTTTACAAGGTGGTCACCATAGCCAGTGCTCCTTGAACAATGCTGCCATGACATACCTTCCATGTCCTTTTATTAAACAGTAAGTTGTTATTAAATATTAGTTTAACCAGACAACTGCAGTCACAAGTTTAGAAAGTTATCATTGGATTATTACATCTCTCAAAATAGTCTTCAGAGCAAGGAACCAGTTATAAACTCAGGAGATTTTGTTCATTTCCATTGGGTTAATAGAGCACCTCACCCTCCAGTTTTCAAGGAGGATCCTGAGAAAATAACTGTGCCTGAACCTTGTGGTCAAACACCTTATCTAGAAGCTTCAGTTACATTACAGTACAATACTTATGGATCCTTAGAAACATCTAACAGAGATGTAGTTTTAAAAACTGAAACTCAGTAATACTTGAGCAGTATCCACCATGAGGTCAGGAGGCAGACTGCATGTTTAGATTTTTATATACTTGATGGTAAGAAATACCTGTCAAAAATTGCTATATCAAATTGTTAAGACTTCTTGGCACTGGAGTGGGAGATGTTTATTTAGTCCCATCATCCCCCTCCTTTCACTTCAGTGGTATGCATGCTAATTATACAAGTAAAATTATGAAGTAAAAAACAAAGATTTTCTTGACAAGAAGAGAGCAACACAGTAGTGTAAAGAATTTCTTGTAACAAAGTAGTTGAATACAAATCCCAAGGGATGGATTTATTTGTCATCTGATATCATCAGAATGAGTAATGACAGCATTTTAAAAAAAGTGTGTAAAACCACATGAGGTACAATTTGAATTTCTATTAAATTTGTTAATTTTATCATGGGCCAGGAGCAACTTTTCTAACAAAAGCTGGCAAATAAATATAGTGACATCCTTCAATATAAACAGGCAAATTTACAAAATTGTGAATGGATATCAAAGGTCATATCTGCTAGGGTATCAGATGAAAAAGCTAAAAGTCCTTTTTTGTCAAAGGTAAATTTACTTATTTTGTCATACTTTTCAGTTTGAAACTTATGAAAATTTAATTTGTGTCAAAAAATAAACATGTTATGTGGGTCATTTGTTTTAGAAACATCAAGAACTGAAGGATTTATAAAATGAAATCAAAGAGGATGTCACCAATATTCAGTTATGTTAGATCATCAAGAATATCTAAATCTGTCATTCATATTCCCCTTAGGGGGTTAGTGCCATCAGTACACCTTGTGTAATGCGTTGTAGACATTACTGTGGGTGTTTGCAGTGTCACTTCACCCCCTTGCTGTACCAACTTTTCAAGTCTTATACTTTACCACCATTCTTACTTTCTTTTTAAAGTCTGGCTCTCCAACTTCTTTAACTGTTACTTACTAATGCAACCATGGGGTTTTCTCCAAGTTCCACCTTTAGATCCTTGTACTCTGTCTTTATTTTGGGACCTCTGCCTTGCCGTCAAACCACTCAACTCCCTCTTTTTACAGTCTTGAGTGGGGAATAGCTGAAAGTGCCCCTGTACTTGGCTTGGCAGCATAAATTTCATAAATAAGATCCCAGCCATATGGTTAATAGTTAAAATTTTTTATTCATTAAGAAGTAAATGTAAGTTAGCAATATCAAAAGTATGAATTGCACCCATATGGATTCCAGTGTTTTCACTCCTACTGCACTATTTGTTTATATGGTAGGCATCCCTAGGCATCATAGCACAGTCTTGTTGATGTGAGTAGTACAGATTTAAGTATTTTTCAATGCTTCATATTATATATTTTTAGCAGGAACAAGCCAGGCTGCTGTAAACCCAGGAAATACATTAAATATCTGAAGTTTATTCACTATTATTACTGTCTTTATGAATTTCCAATCAGACAAGGAATTCTGAGCAGCTACGATATTGCTTCCCAGTTATGTAATGTAGATATTTCACATAATCACTATTCAGCAATTGTGTCGTCTTCTTTTACATGGAACATTTTTAAAGATCAGGAACTTGCCTCATAGGGTTTCATAGATTAGAATATCTGTACTTGCATTGGAGTAAAGAAAAATGTGCAAAAAAAAAAAAATTAGGGAACCTAAATACATAGAATTATAGAATAAGAGAATATGCATAACTGTTATTGAATAAAAGTGGTATGAGATGAAAAGTAAATAACAAAAAATTGTGCTTGTTAGGCAAATGAATGTTTTGCAGTAACAGAGATGACCTAGCGTCTCCAAGTAGCTGTGTAGGTAATGGAATCAATAAAAAAGATATACCATTGAAATATGGGAATTGAGTGCCATAGCTACTCATAAATTATATAAAATTAGAGAGGTTTTTGCGTAGTTTCCTCTTCTCAACTCTTGAAGTTGGTGTAGCTGAGTCCATTTCATACAGATTAATGCTAATTTTATTACTGTAATGGGTTTGTATAAAAACTGGTAATATTATAAAAATATTCCACAAATACAAGCCTCATATATAAATGATTTAAATGGAAGTGTCTATCTTCCAGCTTCTCCAGTTGTTTTCTTCTTGCTTTTGCATGAGCTTGCTGGGGCGTCAGTAATGCTTGCATGATACTGTAGTAAGAAATTCCCTTGTATTTAGGGATACTTAGCAAACATGATTCAATGTTTTGCTAATCTGCTGACAACCATTCCCTTTCACCGCCATGCTGTACTGAGCATTTTGTCCATAAGTAAATTAAGGAGTAGGTTGTATTTATGAAAATAAAAAAAAGTTTGTTTTGGCACATATACGAACCTATGCTTTCATATATGTAGTAATCTGTGCTTACTTGTCTTCGGCTGTTATTGAATCTTCTCAAAAAAACAAAATCCTAATGCTACCTGGGTTACATTGCGTGACCAGGCCCAACCTGCTATTGTCCATTGTATTTGCAGCCGTCCTAGAGTTTGCATGTTTTCCGAGTTCTCTCTCATGTTCGTTCGTACTGTTTCTTTGTTCTTTGTGATTGGGAGTATGTACTCCCAGTGCTTAAGAGCTTGTCTGACTATTTGCCACATCTAGTTTGCACCTTCACGCCTGTAGATTATATTGATGTTTCTGTGCGTTGTGCATTGGTTTTTTTTCTCCCTTGGTGTGGGACAAAGAGTGGCGGACTAGAATGTAACTCACGTGCGTCTTCCTTTCGGAGCAAAGAGAATAGTGCATAGATTAAGTGTTTCTTTTTAAAGGGGGATTACTTCCCAGGCCAGGTAGCCTTAGTAATGTGGTGGAAAGTTTTATGAGATCTTTTCCAGGGTCAGAAGAGCATTTTCTGTGCCCACGTGATCACACGTTTGTGTTTTTCCCAACACCCCAGCATTGTTTCTCTCTCTCTCTCTCTCTCTCTCTCTCTCTCTCTCTCTCTCTCTCTCTCTCTCTCTCTCTCTCTCTCTCTCTCTCTCTCTCTCTCTCTTCCTGTGATGATTGAAGAGAAATGTGTCATCTTGCAGGAAAGGGTAAGTTCTGCAGTAATTCATGTCACAGATAGGTGTACAACCCCATTCAATGTGTATTTGTGTGGGGGTTGGGAATGTTCCTACGAGGTACTGTGCGGAGAGTGCAAAGCATGGCCATCGCTTCAGTGGGGAAAATACAAAAGAAGACGGGGGAAGAAGACCCATCTTCATCTTCAGAGAACCTCCATTCCTCCCTCCTTCCCCATCATCGGTGCCACCGTAAACTCCTCCATTCCTCACAACTTCTGGTAAGGACCTTGTTCCTTCCATTAAGTTCGAAGGTAAGAAGAAACCTTAACAAGTTTTGCAAGGTCTTTTGCAGTTCCTCGGAGAAGAGGTACAGAACAGTGGCACGATGGAGTCCGGGGAGTTGAACAGGGGTACAGAGAAAGGGGCAGGCTGGCCCAGAGCGGGGAAGGGAGGAACCATTGTTCACATAGTAGGGCGAGACAGAGATCCCCCTCAACAGAAGCAGGAGCAGTGTGGAGCAGAGTGACACCCCTCTCTGCACTGCTCCTGACACCACTCACTGAGACAGAATGCCAATGGGAAGTCAGAGAGATGTTGCTGCTCTCACTCAGTAGACAGGTCCCAGGGAACGGTACCCCAAGGGCAGCTGCAGCAGAGCGGGTCCCATGCATCTCAGTATCGTCCCAGACACCGATCACCAGGACGGGACATAGTGGCCGTTCCGGACAACCACCAGGTGGAATGGGGCTGACCCCCTGTGACCTCGCTGCTAGGGTAGGTGCAGCAAGCCTGGAAGGAGGTATAAAGACCTTCCTCCTGGAACTTCCAGATGGGGAGAGGAATTTTTACGTATCTTTTGATATATATTCTAACCTTAATTTGTTGTATTTTAAATTTGGACTTTGTCCTTAAGGTTTGCAGGAAGTTAGATTTAGCAGAACCGGACAACTTGACACCTGAGGATTACCCCAGTTTCTCATAGATGAAGTATTTGTTCTGGCAGTCTTCCAGAAACCAAGTAAACAATTCACCTTCCTTGGTCCTGTTAGTAGCAAGTATCATGAAGGAGTTTGACAGCGTAATAGCAGGAGAGGAGGGGTCCCTAGCCTCCTTCAGGTCCTAGAAGTTGTTTCTCCTACCGTTTCCTCACCAAGTTGGCACCCTTCCTAGAAATGTGAATTCGTCAGTCTGCCGACTTTCTCCTGTTGCCGAGTGTAGGGGTGCAACCACTACCCAGGGTTCTTTGGACCCCCGGTGTACCAGTACCAGCCCCAGTTGGCCACCTACCTGGGCTGTCAGTACCATACTTGGTCCCTTGTTAGTGGTGCCATGGTACTGCTGTTCCCATTGCTGACTGAACAAGTGCAACTGCTACTTGGGGTTCATTGGACCTACAGTGTACTGGTACCAGTCCCAGTGGCCCACCCCCCGGGCCACCATTACCAGCACTAGCCAGCGAGGAAATGTGAGAAAATAGTATGCAAGTGCTTCCTCACCCCTCCCTCCCAACCTTCAAGAGAACGGGCCATGGGTCCTGGGACAGTGGCCCGGACCGGCTCTGTTGCTGGTAAGGCAAGGCAGTCTTCTTCACTTGTAGAAGCCTTGACATCTAGGTAGACTAAAGCACGCCCACAGGACAGCCCCTGTGCACATTCACGTGAATGGGAACACTCTCCCCAACCCGGACAGACATCGGCATCGCGGTTTGAGGCCTCTCTTACCTACTGAGACTTCGGTCTTTGGCGGGGTGTTTGTTTTCTTTTTTGTGTTCCCCTCGCCTCATAATGGTGTCTGGGAGATGGGATCCAGACAGTTTTGGGGCTTGGGACCAGGAACGTTCTCGTTCCCATTCCAGCCCATGACGTGGAGGCGTGCATTCTTGGTCCAGTCCACAGACTGAACAGGACTTACTTTGAATTATTAAGAGGTCGACAGGGGCTCTGGTGATTATGTTTATCCTACTGAGTTACAGAGACATGTTGTGGAGGTCATTAGAATGATACACCTTTTTAATGATCTTGAGGAAGGGACATTACCTGTTCTTGCTTTGTGCTGCCCCGGGCAAGAGAATGCTCCCTAGTCCAGTTCATGCAAGGCACTTCCTCCATTTCTAGCCTACCAGAGAAAATATGTTTTCTCGGAGAGACCATTGCCATCTTTTAGGTTGTCCTGGACCTGACTTGTCTGTGTCCTGGTCTGTCCCTAGAATGTCTGTATGGATTTGTGGGATAGTTATGTTAAATACCTACCCATAGGACCTCCCACAAATATCTCCTTTTTACCCTCGAGGAGGAGACTGTGTTCTAGTTCAAGGCACGTGTTTTGAACTCATAACTGCTCCCCCAAGAGTTCACTCAGAGTGTTCATTTTTACTTTTATCTCTGCTCAAGCTCAGTTGTATAGGTATGTCTACGGAGGTACCAGTGCAACTGGCTGGTCCTGGCAAGCTAGTTACTGCAGTCATTAGGACAGAGATCAACTCCTCAAGTTTTTTGTCACAACTTGGGTATAGTGATCAGCTGTGAGAAATCTGATCTCGCTCGCAAACAGAGGGTAGAGTATCTGAACATGCTGATAGACACTGCAGCAGTGAGGTTCCTCTCTTTGGGTTCTCATATTAGAATGACATTCGTAGCTTCAAGGTGACGCCAAGCAGAATGATATGAAGACCTCCTCCACTTGCTGGTGGACATACCATGGCAACTTCCCCAACTCGCACCCTGCTGAGGCAAGAACACAATGGCCAGTTTTCATCAGGCAGTGGCCTCCCTTTATCGTCATGGGTGGAGGCTGTCTAGCAGCTCCCTAGAAAGAAAGGTGAAAGAAAGGATTTTTCAGGAGTAGTTACTATGGTCTTTGCCAGACCCCTCAGGCCCTCTTCCCTTGGTCGTTACAATGGAAAAGGGAAGGTGTTCTTTCGTTGGTGCAGTGAGAGGGATCTCTGTCCCCTTAAAACGTCCTGAAGGAGGTGCCGGAATTCCTTCTCCTCCTGCGTCAGGACGAGCACCTCTCTGTGTCTGCAATTAAAGGTTATAGCGCCGACCTTGCCTGGGTATTCAAACCTAGGGGCATAGACCTTTCAGCGTCATGGGAGTGGTCAGACATGATCAGAAATTTCGACAAGTTGCTTCCCTCGGGAATTGAAACCACCTGGAAAGGAGCGTCACAAAAATCTTGGCTTTCCTGAGGAAACCATCCGTTGAACTGATCAGAAGGGCATCAGACCGGGACTTGACACTATAATTGGTTTTTCCTGTTGGCATCAACGAAGAGGGTGGGGAAACCTCGTGCCCTCTCATATACCATTACCCACATCCATGGATGGACATCGATGGGCTTCACCTTCCTCCCAGAGTTCGTGGTGAAGACCTAGAACCCCTCCACACATGATTAAAGGTTCGATACAATTTCTGTCCCTTCGTTAAGGACTTCATAGGGAATGAAAGGATGGAATGTTGCTAAGCCCAGTCAGAGCCCTGAGAGCCTGCCTTAAACGCACAGCCCCCCCACCAAACCAGCCTGTTGGAGACTTATCTTAAGTATGGGTTGGGAGAAGCAAGAGATTTCAAGGAATATTATCGCCTTCTGGCTGAAAGAGGTGGTTGTGAGGGCATACCATTTCGACTGCAACGAAGATCCGGGCCCAACCAGAGTCAGAGCTTACAACATCAGAGGAAAGGACCGTTGGTGGTGTATAAGCAAAAACCACTTGGTTGGTCAGGTCCTCCGGGCCAGGGTCTGGAAGAGGTAGACGGTTTTCAACTATTCCTGCCTCAAGGATATAGCACTCAAGTCCTTAGGTACCTTCACCTTGGGCCTGGAAGTGGTGGTGCAGCAGGTCATATAACGACGTGGAGGCCTATGGGAGCTCCGTTGTGAGGGGAAGACATCGACAGCAACATCATGAGGAACGGGTGAGTACGTCACACTATCTTACACCTCTTGTATTCCCTTGGGGTATTGAGAGGGAACGGCCCTAGTTTACCTGAGAGATCATCCTCCCACCGTCAGGTGAGGCTTCATATATGAAAGCGTAGGTTCATGTACATGTTGGAACAAATGACAAATAAAGAAATTTGTATTTTTCCTAACATATGAACCTACGCTTTTATATAGGTAAAGTCACCCTCCTCTTACCTCTCCATGTAGTTTTGATCCTCACTCCTTCTAGGAGTATGAATGGAACTGTGTATGGTTGTCTCACACAATGGATGACGGCAGGTCAGGCCAGGTCACACCACATGACCCATATAATGTTAGGACTTTGTTTTCAAGAGATAATTCAGTAACAGCCAAAGATAGGTAAATGCAGATTACTCCATATATGAAAGCATAGGTGCGTATGTTACGAAAAATACAAATTTCTTTTTAATTTGGTATCCTGTATTCAACAATTTTTCATCGCTGTTAGTAAGTAAATGAAAAACAAAGCAGATTCCTTAGTTGAAGTATATATTCAAGTTTTTTTTTACCTATTACTAGAACTAGACTTTTAGTTTTCTGTTTCTTTTGTTATTCCTTCAGATATTTGGTGCTAATAGTAATTTTGCTGGTACTGTACTGTCTAGGAAAAAGTTTACCCCTGTAATGTAGAATCTTAATTACCAAAAAGCTTAACTTTACACAAAAACGAATCTTTTTGCATTTACTCTGAGCATGTATTTCTTGAATTTTTTTATTACTTTTTGGATTTTAATACCTTTTATGTAATTTCAGAGTTCTCTGTGCTCAAAATATGACCGTGACTCTTATGCATATCAACTGTATCTGGCTTATCAACAGTATCCTCAGTCCCTTTTGAATTCAGTGCTTACTCACATGCGTCAGGATCAGATGATCAGCTACAAAAAGTGCTATAATCGGTCTCTATTCACCCAAACATGTTTACCTTTATCTACATCTCCATTTCAGTTGTCTGTGACTTACCTTCATGTGTTTAATTTTAAGGTAAGTGATACTGTTTATCTACATGTTATTTCTTATTCAGCGTAAGATATGCTTATAATTTGTTGTTTAAATATGCACAGCATTCAGAATGGTGTGTTTCCTATTAAGAAAAAAGATGCATACTGCATTTGTACTGCATTTATGTTTTGTGGTTTCTTAGATTTCCAAGATGTTTTACTTTGGAATTTAATTGCCCTCACAATTACTCTTGCTGGAAAGGACACCATTCTTTTGGAATTTAATTGCCCTCACAATTACTCTTGCTGGAAAGGACACCATTCTTTGCTTAGCCATTGGGCTTTGATCCACCTTCTGAGTGGCTAAAATAAGGTCAACAAAATGACATGCCAGATGTGTGTGAAATTTCTAGTGTGCTCTTGGCAGCAAGTTTTAAGGACGAAACAGCTTGCTTGAAGCTGTCATGATCGGTCCTGGGGTTCAGCAAGAGGGAGGAAGGGGAAGATTATATCTTTCCAATAAAACACTGTCAGCAAATATTTAACCCCTTCTCGGAAGATCTATATTTTGGCCAAAACCCAGTAACATCAGTCCCCAGTACCTCCCAAGTTAACCATGCAGAGGAAAAGAGGAAGTTCCTCTTGGAGGTGATTTTCTTACAAATGAAGTTGATATTGGTACTGAAATGACCTTGAAGAACCCAGAAGGATCAGGGACACAACCTTCAGCTAACCATGGGAGAAACTTTCTAGAAGGAATTCAATCCCCCATGCAGCTTTCAGAAGCTGACCAGGATCCTTCTCCCAAAAGGGATACAAGGATTCGCTGAACCCCAATTGAAATGACTACATTTTTGGAGGGGTATAGTAACTCACTCAGGACCTCTGCCTCCTTGGTAAGAGGCAGTCATAGTTCAGCTGTGGATGCTCATTCAGATTATGCAAGCTCCCCCAAAAGGGATACACAGTTTGCAGCATTTGATCAGTTCCGTAAGGAAATTGTGAGTAATATCAAAGATGCCGTTGCCACAGAACGGCAATATGTAATAGACATATTGCATGATTCCAAACAGGAAATTGAAGAAATCAAGTCAGTGATGTACACTCCTAAGTGTGAAAGTACTGCATCCTGCAACTGAAAAGGGAGAGTGGAAACAAATTCTGACCAAACAAGATCCAAGGTTAGAATTTTAACTGGAACCAACAAAACAGCCAGTTCAGACTACAAAGCTTCAGATCAAAACATAACAGGGGCTCCAGTATTCTCCCCTGATGATACTGATAATCCTTGGCGAGAAACTTCAATGTGTATTTTCTCTCCTGATGGTAAGTACCTAATTAATGAGAGAAAAACTATGATCAAAGTTGTACATGTGGGGTTGAGAGACAGGACAGCATTCCCTAATACAGAATGGTGCCTAATACCACCTCTGCCAGAAATGGAGAAACCTCAAAAGGAAACAGTTCTCTTATGTGGGAATACAGCATTGAAAGCTATAGATGACGCCCTTTAACAGGTCAGCGGAAGCTGGATTTATACCTGTACTCCCATTCTGAATAAAACCCAACTTGCTCACATGAAGTACCCCCAGCCATCTGTCCCTTCACTTTTAAAATAATTAACCATGTGAAGACAAACTTTCAGAATTGTGTAGTAACTAGAAAATGGGAGCCAATGACAGAACTAAAACCATTTGCCACAGTCGTCCTGGTTTTGCAAAATTCCACCAAGGATTGGGCAACACTTCAACTCCCTTTTGAAAGGAAAAAGCTCCCCTTGGATGTGGGTACTCAGCAGTTTGGGACCCCTATGAGAAGAATCTCTGATGAGACAGCTTCGTCAGAATTCCATGCTAGGACTCGTCTCCTTATTATCTTAACCTCTTCCACCTTGCTAGAAGCTGCCACCAAAAGGCTTCCAGAAGATTCCAGGACACTTTTTGCTGTTGTGGCCAAAAGTCTTATGAGAACCCTGTGGGAACCACTCTATGACTTTTTAGACTGGCGCTTAAAAGCGCGAATTGAAACATTGGAAGCCCCCAACAAGTCACTTCACAATGTGACTGATTTATTACAGTCAAACCCATTCTGTAAAGACCTGTTTGAGGATTCTATTGTAACTCAAGTCAGCGAACAAGCACACCAACAAAATTGTAGTGTACGCTCTTCTGGGAAAAGGAGAATTCAGGAAACAAAAAACCCAAAATTTCCCTTTACCCAATTCAGAAAAGGCTCGCTTTGATCAAAAATCATATAAGCCTGCAGTCCCCTCCAAAACTTTATCTCATAAACAGGTAGGTGGTCAGTCAGCAAGGATATCCTTTTCACAAGGTCCAAAAACCATCTTACAAAGGAAAAGGAAAAGCAACACCTGGAATGCCTATCAAAGGAAAAGGTAGAGGAAGAGGGGGTACCAATAGGAACTGTTTGGTAGGGGGTCAGCTTCAAAGACACCACAGGGAATGAAAGTCTTCTCCTTGGGGACACAGCATTGTTCTCAACAGGCTGGGGTGGAAATGGTCTCACCCCAACCCCCCACGCCTTTAAAGGGGTTCTTTCAAGAACCAGACCCCTCTCTGAAAGATTACGTGCAGGAGGCCCTGTTAGAAGGTGCCATAGAGAAACATACGTATATTTGCCACCAAGCACGTCTCTTCAGTGTCCCCAAGAAGGATTCCTCCAAATGAAGAGTGATCCTCGACCTATCAGCATTGAACAAGTACATTGCCAAAAGTTTCGGAGGACTACTGTTGCCCATGTACTTTCAGTCATTCCAAAAGGGACTTGGACAATTTCTATAGATCTGAAAAACACATACTGGCACATCCCTATCGCTGCTCCCTTCTGCCCCTTCCCAGGGTTCTGGATAGGGAATGATACATACATGTTCAAAGTCATGACTTTTGAGCTAAACATTGCCCCAAGAATTTTTACAAAATTAGCAGCGGTAGTTGTCCAGGAACTCAGGAAAGAAGGAATACAGTACAACTAATAGCTTACCTAGACGACTAGTTAATCTGGGGGTCCCAAGAAAAGAGTGCTTGAAAAACCTAAGAGCAGTGGTCAACAAACTTGAGTAAAAAGGTTTTATAATAAATTGGAAAAAATCCCCCCTCACACCCAGCAGACTCTTTCAGTGGCCAGGACTGTGTTGGGATACTCTTCACGGCCTGTTGTCTCTCCCCATCAGAACTCAGAACAGAATAAGGAAAAACCTCAAAAGGTTCCTTGCGCAGCCCAGGGTTTCCAGACAGCAGTTAGAACGTATGATGGGTCTGCTGCAGTTTGCATCAGTAATAGATCCAACACTAAGATTGTAATTGAAAAACGTGAACAAATTTTGGCAATCGCATGCAAGAAAAAAGATGCGAGACCAATTTCACCAAAAGAATCAGAAAGTTGGGGAGATACTTTGGCCTTGGACCTGAAAGGAATCTGTGGCGAAACAGGTCACCCTGACTCCATCTGTAAGAGTGACAATACACACAGATGCCCCGTTGACAGGTTGGGGAGAACATTGGGAGGATTGTCAGGTGGCAGGGAGGTGGTCAGCCACTCTGAGGAAGTGTCACATCAATTTGATGGAACTGATGGCTGTCTTTTTGTCTCTTAAAAAACTCAGATCTCCAGAAGAGAAGACACATATTCTGTTGGTTCTAGACAACATGACTGCGATGTCCTGCATCAAGAGATCGGGATCGGGTTCACCTCCTCTCAACATGGTAATGCCAGCCATCCTTTGGATGGCACAAGTAAGGAAGTGGCACCTGTTTGGGATTCACAGGGTCTCTCAACGTAATAGGAGGCTCTCTATCAAGGAAAACGAGCCTCAACAGATTGGATGTTGGACAACCACTCTTTTCAGACAATAGCGAACATGTTTCCACGACCGGAAGTGGGCCTGTTCGCCACATATGACAATCACAGACTCGCAGTATTTGTGTCTCCGAACTTGGATAATCAAGCAATAGCAAGAGATTCCTTTCTGCAAGACTGGAATAAGTGGAAGACGATATATCTTTTTCCACCATTGTCCCAGATTTTGAAGGTTTTGAGCAAACTCCTAACCTTCAGAACAACTTACTTAACCCTTAAACGCCTACTGGACGTATCATACGTCGACTAAAATTGTCTGTTGGGTGCCAAGTGGACGTACCGTACGTTGACTACAAAAAATTTCAACCTTCGGTCAACTTTGACTCGACCGAAATGGTCGAAAAACGCAATTGTAAGCTAAAACTCTTACATTCTAGTAATAGTCAATCATGTACCTTCATTTTGCAACAAATTGGAAGTCTCTAGCACAATATTTCGATTTATGGTGAATTTTTGAAAAAACTTTTTTCTTACGCCCACGCTGTAACTCGGCCGAAAATTTCAGAAATTCTTTCGCCATTTTGTCGTAATTTTTGCACTGTTCTATATTAGCCGTTACATAAGGTTTTATATATGAAAATGTCTGCAATTTCATGTAAAATACAGCAAAATACAACCCATGGTTTGTAGCTTTTATCAGTTTGGAAATATTTTCATATAAACCACGATAACTGCCAAAATTTCAACCTTCGGTCAACTTTGACCTGACTGAAATGGTCAAAAAATGCAATTGTAAGCTAAAACTCTTACATTCTAGTAATATTCAATCATTTCCCTTCATTTTGCAACCAATTGGAAGGCTCTAGCACAATATTTCAAGTTATGGTGAATTTTTGAAAAAAACTTTTTCCTTACGTCCGCGCCAGAAATTCTTTCATTATGTTGTCGTAATGTTTGCATCGTTTTACATTAGTCGTTACATAAACTTTTATATATGAAAGTGTGCGCAATTTCATGTAGAATACAACAGAAAATAGCTCATGGTTGTAGCTTTTATCAGTTTTGAAATATTTTCGCATAAATCACGATAACTGCCAAAATTTCAACCTTCGGTCAACTTTAACTCGACCGAAATGGTAAAAAAACGCAATTGTAAGCTAAAAATCTTACATTCTAGTAATATTCAATCGTTTACATTCTAGTAATATTCAATCGTTTACCTTCATTTTGCAATAAATTGGAAGTCTCTAGCACAATATTTCGATTTATGGTGAATTTAAAAAAAAAAAAACATTTTCCTTACGTCTGCGCTGGTAACTCTGCCGAACATCTCAGAAATTCTTTCGTCTCGTTGTCGTAATATTTGCACCGTTTTATATTAGTCGTTACATAAAGTTTTATATATGAAAATGTGCATAATTTCATGTACAATACAACAGAAAATAACTCATGGTTGTAGCTTTTATCAGTTTTGAAATATTTTCATATAAATCACGATAAATAAAAAAATTCGACTTTTGGTCAAATTTAACTCGACCGAAATGGTCGAAAACTGCAATTGTAAGCTAAAACACTTACAGTCTAGTAATATTCAATCAATTAGCTTCATTTTTCAACAAACGGGAAGTCTCTAGCACAATATTTCGATTTATGGTGAATTTTGAAAAAACATTTTTTTACGTCCGTGTTATTTAATTCATGCATCATTTTGTGATAATATTTTTCTGTGTTGCTTTGATCGTTTTAAAATTTGTTGTATACCAAAATCATCGCAATTTAGTGTACAATGAAACTAAAAAAAATTAACTCATTAGCTTTAACCGTTTTGCTTACAGCGCAATTTGTATACAATTATATACAAGTTTTTTTTTTGCTGTCATATATTCCAATATTTATATATGATAATGATAATTTTTTTCATTTCTGATGGTTGCATACTAAACTTCAGGCAATGAGAAAAAAAGGAGCCAAAAATGAACTCTTAATCTTAAAAACTAAGCGTGCTGTGTTTTAAAAAAAAAAAAACTTTTTTCCTGCTTCGGCGCTAACTCACCGAACGCCGCTGGCATACGGGAGACTTTTTTGTAAATAGGGCTTCGGCGTTTAGGGGTTAACAGACCCAAATTGGCCAAACAGGTCATTCACTTCAACAACGGGCAAAAAGATCGGTTCCACTATCGTCCGCTGATCTATCCCAGAAAGTAGGAGGGAAAATCTTTTATGCATCTGCATCCCCCTTTCTGAGCCGAGACTTTCACGTATGGATTTTTAAATATCTACTGTGAAAACTACTCACCCAACATTGCTAGGTTCCTAGTGCAAAAATTATGGATATCATCTATCTTGAAATGCCAGTCTGTGTGGGAGATATGGTTAGATTGTATCTGTACTGAGAGCCCAGTCAAAATTTCTATAGAAACACTTTTAAATTTTCTGACGTACCTCTTTGAAGACAAACTTCTTGTGGTTACAACAGTATTGGCATACAAGGTAGCATTAACCCTTAAACGCCGACTAAATGTATCGTAAGTCAACTAAAATTGTCCATCAGGTGACGAGTGGACATACCGTATGTCGACTACAAAAAATTTCAACCTTTGGTCAAATTTGACTCTAGCGAAATGGTCGAAAAATGCAATTGTAAGCTAAAACTCTTACATTCTAGTAATATTCAATCATTTACCTTCATTTTGCAACAAATTGGAAGTCTCAGAAATTCTTTCGTCATTTTGTTGTGATTTTTGCGCCGTTTTATATTAGCCGGTACATAAAGTTTTACACATGAAAGTGTGCGCAATTTCATGTAAAATACAACAAAAAACAACACATGGTTGTAGCTTTTATCAGTTTTGAAATATTTTCATATAAATCACGATAAGTGCCAAAATTTCAACCTACGGTCAACTTTGACTCAACTGAAATGGTCGAAAAACGCAATTGTACGCTAAAACTCTTACATTCTAGTAATATTCAATCATATACCTTCATTTTGCAACAAATTGGAAGTCTCTAGCACAATATTTCGATTTATGGTGAATTTAAAAAAGAAACTTTTTCCTTATGTCCACTCGGTAACTCGGCCAAAAATTTCAGAAATTCTGTCGTCATTTTGTCGTGATTTTTGCACCATTTTATATTAGCCGTTACATAAAGTTTTACACATGAAAATGTGTGCAATTTCATATAAAATACAACAAAAAACAACCCATGGTTGTAGCTTTTATTAGTTTTGAAATATTTTCATATAAATCACGATAAGTGCCAAAATTTCAACCTTTGGTCAACTTTGACTTGACCGAAATGGTCGAAAAACGCAATTGTAAGCTAAAACTCTTACATTCTAGTAATATTCAATCAAGTACCTTCACTTTGCAACAAATTGGAAGTCTCTAGCACAATATTTCGATTTATGGTGAATTTAAAAAAAAAAACTTTTTCCTTACGTCCGCGTGTAACTCTGCCGAACATCTCAGAAATTCTTTAGTCACTTTGTCGTAATGTTTGCACCGTTTTATATTAGTCATTACATAAAGTTTTATATATGAAAATGTTTGCAATTTCATGTAGAATACACCAAAAAATAACTCATGGTTGTAGCTTTTATCAGTTTTGAAATATTTTCATATAAATCACAAATAAATAGAAAAAATTCGACCTTCGGTCAACTATAACTCGACCAAAATTGTCGAAAACTGCAATTGTAAGCTAAAACACTTACAGTCTAGTAATATTCAATCAATTACCTTCATTTTGCAACAAACAGGAAGTCTCTAGAACAATATTTCGATTTATGGTGAATTTTTTAAAAAACTTTTTTTTATGTCTGTGCATTACGAATTCATACATCATTTTGTGATAATATTTTCTCTGTGTTGCTTTGATCGTTTTACAATTTGTTATATACCAAAATCATTGCAATTTAGTGTACAATACAAAGAAAAAATTAACTCATTAGCTTTAACTGCTTGAACATTCACAGCGTGGTTTTGTATACAATTATATATGAAATTTTTTTTTTGAAACGCTGTCATATATTCCAATATTTATATATGATTAAGGGATTTTGACAAAGGAAAAATCTATTTCTTGGGTAAGACCTGTGTCACCCAGTGAAATAGTCCATTAGCACTGATTTCTAGGTATAAGTATTGCTAAGTATACCAGAGAAAAAGCTAACCATAATGCCGGGTTACGACCCCTGGATCAACGCCATTAGATGGTGTCGGTATACACAAGGGGTGAGTGGTTGCCACTACCACAGGTCTCCGTCCTTATAGATCTCTCCAATCTCAAAACCCCGAAAAGTGAGGGGCCGTTCTAAACCTCATCCTCCGCACCCAGCCCAAATTAGCACCTCCCAAGCTTGGTATGCCACTCGGGAGGGAAAAAGGAAGTACAGGATGGAAACACTGGGTGACACAGGTCTTCCCCAGAAATAGATTTTTCCTTTGTCAAAATCCCTTTTCTGGGCTCGACCTGTGTCACCCAGTGAAATCGTGACAGAGAATCAGCCATACAAAAGCTTGGTGGAGTCCTCTAAGAATTACCTTAATGGAGCTAAATAAAACTATGAGAAAATTACTGTGTTTTAATAACCCAAAACATTTATAATAATAAAATAATTAACATTATAGGGCACACAGTCTAAATCACAAAATAACTAACACCAAGACACTTAAGGCTAACAAAAAGATTACAACAGGAAATCCATGAAACGGCCAGGAGTCAGGCTGTGAAGCAGGCCTGACCTAAAGGTTAGAGGGCAAGGCAAGTAAACAAGGCAGGTAGGCGAGAGAGAAATAAACAATAGGATAAACTAAGGTTACATAAACTAGTCTAGGGCTGGGGGAACAATACTTCCTGCAGCCACTGTGGAGTATTTAAGGGCCTCTAGAGACTTAAGATAGTGGCGTTTGAACACTGTTGGTGATTTCCAGCCCGTATACTTTTTAAGGTCATCAAAATTCATATTATGAAAATAATTAGCTGAGGTGGCCACCGCTCAATATCATGTACCTAGGTACTGAATCCGGGTTTGCTTTGCTATGAATGAAATACAGTATTTGTTGCCTGATGGCCTTTAAGGAAATGGTTCCTCCATTTTGCCTAACAAAAGAGGGCCAGACATTCTATTAGAAGTTCTGTTTAAATAAGCTTTTAAAGTGTTAACTGGACATAGGACAGATCCTGTGGAAGGTGAATAACCTTCCAAGGAGACCATCTATTTTGTGGATCCTCATTCTTTGCTAGAAACTTGAGATCCGGAGACAACAGAACTTCTCCTGACGGGAGGAAATCAACATGGTTCGGTTCTCTAGAGAGAGCAGACAGTTCAGAAATTCTAGCCCCTGAGGCTAGACTTACTAGAAATAACGTTTTCCTTAACAGACTCGAGTATGAACATAATTCATTATCAGTGTCTGATGCTAATTTAAGTACGTCATTTAAGAACCAGGAAACCGTGTGTGGACGGGTTGCTGGTCTAAGACGAGCGCATGCTTTAGGAATTGACGAAAAATATGAGTCTGTAAGGTTAATATTGAAGCCATGTAAAAATATTTTTCTTAAAGCAGATTTTGTTGTAGTAATAGTACTAGAGGCCAGTCCTTTCTCAAATAATGATCTGAAGAAAGAGATTGCTAGGTTCGTGGTAATTTCCTGAGCTTCAGATTCCCTCAAAAATAATGCTAACTTTTTAACTGCTGAGTCATATTGTCTGAGAGTAGATTCTCTCTTGTCTGATTCTATGAACAGTGTATTAATAGGATCAATGTTAGCGTCTTTCTGAGCTGCAAACTTCATGAAGTCCATAAAGCTAGGGCATTCAGAATTCTTGAGGAATCTGACACAGTCCGAGTTTGTACTACTTGTGTCAATCTTTGACTGGGGATTTGTTTGCGCCGGAGTTTCAACTCTAGAAGAAGAGGAAACCAATTGCTCTTCGGCCAGTTGGGTGCTACAAGTGCTACTTGACCTTTGAATGATCTGAGTTTGTGTAGAACTTTCATTAATAGGTTTATTGGTGGAAACAGATAGATCCTTTGCCACCTGTTCCAGTCTATTGACATCGCATCCGTGGAGTGAGCTAGAGGGTCTAGATTGGGAGCAACGTAACACGGAAGCTTGTGGTTGCTCTCTGTGGCAAACAGGTCCACCTGGAGACCTGGTACCTGAAGACAAATCCACTCGAATGATGCTTTGTCCAATGACCATTCCGACTTCAGCGGAGTTGTCCTGGATAGTGAATCTGCAATGACATTCCGAACACCTGCCAGATGGGTAGCTGACAGGTGCCAAAGATGTTTCCTTGCCAGAGAGAAAATTGCAATCATTACCTGATTGATATGGCTCGACTTGGAGCCCTGTCTGTTTATACAATGCACAACTACTGCACTGTCCAGTACCAGTCTGATATGAATCTGTCTGGTTGGACGTAGCTTCTTTAGTGTTAGAAATACTGCCATTGCTTCTAGAATGTTGATATGGAACTGGCAGAATACAGTTGACCACATTCCTTGAACTTTCTTGTGTTGGGAGTATCCTTCCCACCCGCTCAGGGAAGCATCTGTATGGATCACTAATGATGGAGGGGGAAATTGGAGAGGCACTGACCTTGACAAACTCTTGACTGTTGACTAGGTTCGAAGCCTCTTCCTCAACACGGGCGGAATTAGAGACATCTTGTCTCTGTTCCTGCTGTTGGCCTGTCTCCGCCATACTCTGTTTATATCCTTCAGTTTGGCTTTCAGCAGCAAATCTGTCACTGACGCAAACTGAAGAGAACCCAGGACTCTTTCCTGGGCAACGACGAGAGGCTCTTTTGTTTTTGAGGAACTGCCTGGTAGCTTTGGCTATTTCCTCCTTTGGCTGGCGGAAGTGACAGTTTGTGTGTGTTTAGATCCCATTGGATTCCTAACCACTGAAACTGAGCCTAACTAACGGGATTTCTTCCTGTTTATTTGAAAACCTAAGGATTCCAGGAAGCTGATCACTATGAATGTTGCTTTTCGACATTCCTTGGCGTTGGATGCCCAAATTATCCAATCGCCCAGGTATGCGGTTAACATAATCCCTTGGGCCCGTAGCTGCTGGACTACTGTCTCTGCCAGTTTGGTAAAAATCCTGGGCGCTATGTTGAGCCCGAATGGCATGACTGTGAACGAGTATGCTTGTTTCCCTAGTCTGAACCCTAGGTAAGGAGAGAAGTTTCTTGCAATTGGGACGTGATAATATGCGTCTGAAAGATCTATAGAGGTGGTGACGGCCCCACGGGGAAGTAGGGTTCGCACCTGCAATATTGTAAGCATGCGAAACTTGTCGCAGTGAATGTATAAGTTGAGACGAGACAAGTCTAGAATTACTCTTTGCTGGATTGAGTCTTTCTTCGGGACACTGAACAGGCGGCCCTGAAATTTCAGGTGTCTCACTTTCTTTATTGCCTTCTTTTGAAGAATGTCTTTTACAAAGTCCAGGAGGGCTTTGGATGGAGGTTGATGGAATCTGACTGGCGGAGGAGGCCCTCTGCTCCAGCTCCATCCCAGACCTTTTGAAACTATGCTGTGGGCCCACGGACTGAAGGTCCAATGGTCCCGGAAGAGATATAACCTCCCGCCTACCTGAGGAGACTCATTGGATGGAAGAGGACTTACTTCCTCTGCCTCCTTGGCCTCCTCTTCCACGGGAGAGAGGTCTAGTTGCAGTCCTACCTCTGTAGGCGGCTCTGGCTCTGCTCCCCCTCGCATGCCTGTTGTAGCCTCGAAACGCCCCTTGGCTTTTAAACGAAGCGTTGAAGGCTGGGGACGCTACAAAGGCTGGCGGAGCAGGGGTTTGCTGAGCTGGCTGCATCAGTACGAACTGCTGCTGAGGCTGAGCTTTGGAAGTGGAAGGCTGTCCAATATGAGAGACCGGTACAGCCTGAAGCATAGTTTGAGCCTGGGGTTTCCTATATCTCCTGAACCTCTTCTTTTCCCTGGATTGAGGTCCGGAGGTCTCGGTGGATTTCCTTTTAAAAGGGAGACCCCAGCGGGAGCGAAGACTTTGATTTGCTCTGGTTGCCTCCGTTAGAACATTATTGACCTCATCCTCAGGGAAGATGTTAGGTCCCCAGATAGAACTCTTCATGAGTCTATTGGGCTCATGTCTGATAGTGGCGTCTGCGAAGATATGCTTCCGCAGTTTTGTCTCGCCATTACAAAGTCATAAAGGTCCGATTGAAATGACACTAACAGTGATTTTGTCAGGACCTGGAACAGAGGTTCGTCAGCGTAAGTTAACGCTGTTACCTCTGTAATGGTGATGGAATGCAGGGAGCGACTCTGTAATACGGATGAATGGGATGGTATGAATAGAACGTCATAGCATATGCGGTTTGATATAACTGAGTTGACTGAACGGGGGTTAGTGGTTGAGGTGAGCGAAAGTGTAAGAGAATAGCAGTAATATACGAAAGTGATTGAAAGCATGAATGAATCGTTGCAAGAATTGGAAAGGTCAATGAGCGAATGGGATGGGTTAGTTGAAGAATTGGGGAGGTATTCGGGAACGAGTTAGAGGGTATAGATGAGATTGTGGATGAAATTGAGAGTCAGTGAAGAAGAAAGCATGAATCTGAGAGAGAATGAGGAGAAGATGTGGATTTGAATGTTGCTAGAAGAGAGAATGATTCTGGAGAATGATTGCACGGGAACGCGATCTAGAGGACCTGGTAGTGAGCATCCGTGGGTGTTTGCGTAAAGCGATTTGAATGCAGTGTGAAAGGTATTGGTTGGGAAATGCTAAAAGGGGGGAGAATTGTAGAGGGATGAATAAATTTGTTTTTATTTAGCATTTCCCAACGTTTTGTGAGAGAGAGAGAGAGAATCCTGGGAAGCTGTTCACTGAACAAGGTGGAGGCACACTCAGGGTCGAGTTTACCCACTGTGAACGTAGCCGGGGCTCCCGACCAGAATTCCGAATCCCCGGGGAAAAGAAGGGAGGTGGGATCTGTCTCCCGGAGTTGAGGCAGCGGTTTGCCCTGTATTCCCGCCTGACTAGTCAACACTGCGACCTTAGTTGTGCAGGGGGTAGGGATGGAGTCACCTACCACAAACATCGTAAAAGTCCCTTTAAAGGGAGTAAGCTTTGTATTCTCGCACTCCCAGTCAGTGAGAGCTCGCATCGGGCGGATTGGGCTTGGTCCCTGGGAAAGATAACTGTTTCCTTCGGGACCTTGTCGATCTAATCCAGGCTTCCTCTGTTAGCCTGGCATAGCCTGGGTAGGGAGGCATCTGGTCGGGTGGAAAGAACTCCAGTTCTTCCAGACGACGAGTGCCCAAGCCCTCGATGGTCAGGGTATCATTATGCAGGGGCGTGAAGAGCCAGCCGCCACGGGTTCCCCTTATCAAAGGGGGCAGTCTGGAGGCATCCGAACAACATGAGAGTGCTGTACTACTCCGGATTGATAAACCGAGAGCAAGCTTTCCTGGGCCTGCATCCTTTGTGCCAATGACAGCACTGACTGACCAGAGGTCTCCAAGCTTGAAGCAAGCTGAGAAGAAAGGCATCAGTCTAACTTCTGCATCAGAAGTTCGGCAAAGGCCTCAGGGTCAAAGTTAGGCTGTGGAGGATTAGCCTTGGACACCCTGGATCTCGACCCTTTGGACGGGGGAGTAGCCTTACTAGTGGACGCCACTGGTTTAAGAGCCAGTGACGACCTTAAGGGAGCTGACGGATTAGACCTTTGAGGTCTAGAGGACTTTGGTAAGTCCTTCTTTTTCAAGGATTTCACCTTGGGGACAACGGACCTAGATCTGTCCTCAAGGATAGCTGGTTTAGGAAACCCTTGAAAGGAAGAAGAAGAAGAAGAAGGAGAACCAAAAAGGGGACTACCAAAACTCTCTCCCCCTGCCTCACTTACCACCTTACCTTCTACCTGGTGGTCCAAGTCCACGCTCATCGGCTCAAGGTGGATGTTGATGGTCGCC
Organism: Macrobrachium rosenbergii; assembly: GCF_040412425.1. Lineage (NCBI taxonomy): Eukaryota > Metazoa > Arthropoda > Malacostraca > Decapoda > Palaemonidae > Macrobrachium > Macrobrachium rosenbergii. Next base: position 70,655,469 of record NC_089761.1, read on the forward strand.
ACCTCTCCGCACAGATTGTCTTCTTGGGAGGGTTGCGTCTCTTCACGGATCCTCTCGATGATAGGGGCGGCCAATTCCGCCGGCACTGCAGCAGAGATCCGGGCTCCGGGGTAGAGGAGATTGCAAATCTCCTCCGACAGGACGTAAGGTTTGCCAGACGCAACGTTCCTCCCAAATCCACCGACCCAGATCTTCAGGGTCAACAGCGAAGAGTCACGGATGATCCGGTCAGACTGTAAGAAAGGGCAGGATTTACTGAGAATATTCTCCAATTACCTGTATATGTCTATATAAATCATTAAAGTCAAAAAGAGACTAAAGGTTAGCGGTCTCTTAAAACTTACCGACTTATCCACCACTAGCTCATACAGAGCGTAACTGACTTCACAGCCATCTGGGTGCCAGACGATCAGGTCCCCAACGTGGACCGAGCAGCTGGAGTGCGACCGGCACACCTCGTGTCCACAGGGTTGTTGGAGAACCGCTGTGCACCCTGGCTCCTGACAGCGTACCATTTGTAAGTGGAATGGCGGTACATGAGTAACGTCAAGGCAAGGCCTGCGGAGTAGGTCCGGCGTAATAGGCTACCTTAACATAGATTATGGGTGATGAAACATGCGTGTCATCAGGCAAAACCCGCCGGAATTGATCCGGTAGTACAAGACTAATACACAGATTTATGGGTGATGAAACATGCGTGTCATCAGGTAAAAACCCGCCGAATTGAACCGGGCAGTACAGAATAATAAACATAGGTTATGCTACAGAATGGCCAACTACTAATCATGTAAACAAAAGTACTCTAAGATAGTCTGGCGCTATGGTACTCCGCCGTGATTTGCCACGGAAATCTCGTTATGTCACATATTATGGAAACGGCGCAAGGTGGCGGAAAGGAGTGTTCGCATATGCCCCAACTCTCAATCGCCCAGGGCGGGAACCACGTAGTGGAAAGCGCCAACTAACCGAAAACCATACCCACCGGAGTGGTAACATGGACGATAACAATGAAAGATCCGACTAACCTGGCGGAGACTGAACATAGCGGAACTCATGATTGCATCCCTGGGACAGTGTTCGACGCTCCAGCTATAACTGTGGAAAGCGAGCAAACGAAACATCGCCCGATAAGGGAAAGGTAGCAGAGTGGCGGAAACCCGGCGAACGGCGACCAGACGGGTGGGTAGCACCCTCTGGAAGCCGAATAAAAACTCCCCACGGGGTGCTGAACACAAGCGATCGGTTTCCCTCTGCTAGGAAGATGCCTAGGTCGCTCGCCAAAAGCTAACTGATCAGGTAAAGAAGGACTAGGCTACATACACGAAATAACCTGTGCAACCTTCGATCCCAGCCTACCCTCCAAAACCAAAACTTCTTGGATTGGTCAGGAAGGCCAGGATGAGCGCTACAGGTGTGGGGGGGGGGAAGAGGAACCTCGCATAACCTGGCCACACCCTCCAAAACCGACATCCTGGTCAGGTGGAAGACTATGAATTGAGGAGACCCTTCACTATTCTAACCTCACCCTCCAAAACCTCATGGCCTGGTCAGGTGGGCTAAGGGGGGAAGAGTAACTCCCTCACTAGCCTAACCTCACCATCCAAAACCTAATGGCCTGGTCAGGTTGGCCAAGAGAGAACAAGGAACTCCCTCACAAACCTAACAACTCCCTCCAAAACCTCAAAACGGCCTGGTCAGGTGAGCTAGGTAGCATGAGCATCGTGAAAAGCGCCTATCCTGTCCAGCCTAACTCTCCGAAACCAAGTACGGTACGGTCGAGTAGGCTAGGCTAGGATATACCTAATTGAATAAAACTACCTGACGTCAAGAGTACTAACATAAAAAAGGGGACCATTCGATGTGAGAAGTTTAAAATTATATATACTTAAAATATATACTTATGAATACAAAAATGACTCAGCGGCAGAGAGGGCCAAACAACAACCGTTATATGGAAGCGGATACCCAAGATGGCCGCCTCTGACGCTTCGAATCACATATAAAACTAATCCAAGAATAGACATGTCATCCATCTTGTACACATCAGTTATGTTCACGAGCATAACAATACCACCATCTAGAAGGTACCAACTCGCTGGTGGAGGAAGGAAACCAGGGAAAAGGGAGAAATTTATGATCAGAAAAAAAGGGAGGGGAATACCTCCATACCTAGCCTAGATCAGTCAGATACGGGCTCCCTAGCCTCCTACCAGCGAAATGGTATTTCTACAAATAAGGCTCCAGTGGAATGGAGCATGGATAAAACTAGCAGAACTTCCTGCTAATAACATGCGAAGACTGAGGGTCAACATGGCAGAGGCAGACACAGCCCACGCCCATGCTGGGTGTAGCACTATTTAACCTGGTAAACAATATACGAACTGTCAAATAATATGCCTCTGTAATAAAAAACCAAAAGGAAATGGTACTCAACTTAGATGGTGGGAATTCTGGGTGGGAAGACATGTCGTATCAGTAAAAAACCAAAAACACAACACTAAGAAAAAACACGGTGTGATCTGAAAGGCGTGCTAAATTGGAATGTTTATAAGATGGCGGCCGGGGTGGTGGTTGGCTGGGTGCGGAGGATGAGGTTTAGAACGGCCCCTCATTTTTCGGGGTTTTGAGATTGGAGAGATCTATAAGGACGGAGACCTGTAGTAGTGGCAACCACTCACCCCTTGTGTATACCGACACCATCTAGTATGTTCGATCCAGGGTCAGAACCTGGCATTATGGTTAGCTTTTTCTCTGTATACTTAGCAATACTTATACCTAGAAATCAGTGCTAATGGACTATTTCACTGGGTGACACAGGTCGAGCCCAGAAATTATATTTTTTCATTTCTGATGGTTGCATACTAAACTTCAGGCAATGACAAAAAAGGAGCCAAAAATGAACTCTTAATCTTAAAAATTAAGCGTGCTGTGATTTTTTGAAAAAAAACTTTTTTTCCACTTCGGCGCTAACTCCCGAACGCCGCCGGCATACGGCAGACACTTTTGTAAATAGAGGCTCGGCGTTTAAGGGTTAACAGAACCCTTGCTTTATGGATTCGGGATTGACTCCAGCTTAGAAGTTGTTACTTCCCTTCTGCAGTCTATTGCTCTACAAAGACCCTCTCCTGAAAGACTTCCAATTACTTGATCCCTGAACAATGTTCCTAGACTTCTATCTATCCTTCAGTTCAACAGGCCCAATACAACCACTTCTCACATGCTACAAATGGCGATCTTCCTGATTGCATTAGCATTAGGAACCCCTATTAATGAATTGGACTCTCTTAGATGGGGACGATGCATTGTAGGGGCTTTTTCAAGCCATACAATTGGATAGAATGATGGGAACAAATTTAGAGGTTACTAAATAAAACTCTCGGCTTCCCGTAACCTTTTTTATTTCCTTAAATATTACAGCGGTCTGAAACCTTCAAACAGAACCTTACCCTGACTTATCATAATACTACTGCTATCATCAAAACTTTTCCTAACTTCAATCTTAATCTACAATCCTCCCACAACTATCAAAAGAACCTTAATCTTATCACTATAGTTCTTCAAAACTTATCCTATATTGTCTTTAGACTTATAGAAAAAATCAGCAAAAAGACTCCAACTGCATACAATATCAATTAAACGATGTATATACAAAGACATTAAAATAGTAGTCTGGTGCAAAAATAATGACACATTTCTACAAAAATTTGTCCTTTTCCATAAAGTCACCCTTCATTTCACTATTCTAACAAAAACACATTGAGCTCAAAACCACAAAAAACTCAACAATTCATTTAAACATTGCAAAATTTGCAAAATTATGTAAATGCTGTAGCTTCATGAAAAGAAGTATAGGACCACTGCAAATAGAGCCCAAATTACAGTAGATGGTTCAGGATCAAATCAACAGCAATTAACCCTTAACGCCGAGCCTCTATTTACAAAAGTGTCTGGCGTATGCCGACGGGGTTTGAGAGTTAGCGCCGAAGTGGAAAGAAGGTTTTTTTTTTTTTTTAAATCACAGCACGCTTAGTTTATAAGATTAAGAGTTCATTTTTGGCTCCTTTTTTTCTCATTGCCTGAAGTTTAGTATGCAATCATCAGAAATGAAAAAATATCATTATCATATATAAATATTGGAATATATGACAGCGCGGAAAAAATTTCATATATAATTATATACAAATCGTGCTGTGAGCAAAACGGTTAAAGCTAATGAGTTTTTTTCGTTGTATTGTACACTAAATTGCAATGATTTTGGTATATAACAAATTGTAAAACGATCAAAGCAACACAGAGAAAATATGATCGAAAAATGATGCATGAATTCGTAACGCTGCTGGACGTAAAAAACGTTTTTTCAAAAGTTCACCATAAATCGAAATATTGTGCTAGAGGCTTCCCGTTTGTTGCAAAATGAAGGTAAATGATTGAATATTACTAGAATGTAAGAGTTTTAGCTTTTTCTTGCAGGTTAATTGACGCTGGAAAAACTGGGTTCAGCTTCGCTGAAGATAAGGGAAAGTGCCCTCTTATCTTTGAGTCCATTATATACTCCATCATGTGTTATAATGTTAATCATTACGATACAATACCTGGCCAAAAGACCAACTAAATTAGAAGAGAAGTCTTTGATATTAGTTTGGTCACCTTGGAGCTCTGGTAGCCCATGGAAGGTAACTCCTGTGAGGGCTCAACAGCGACTATCAAAAATAGGTTTTTCCTACGTCAAAACCTGTTTTTTACCATTTCGGTCGAGTCAAAGTTGACCGAAGGTTGAAATTTCTGAACTTATCGTGATTTATATGAAAATATTTCAAAACTGATAAAAGCTACAAGCATGAGTTATTTTTTGTTGTATTCTGCATGAAATTGCAAACATTTTCATATATAAAACTTTATGTAACGGCTAATACAAAACTGTGCAAAAATTACAACAAAGTGACTAAAGAATTTCTGAGATTTTCAGCAAAGTTAGCGCGGATGTAAGGAAAAAGTTTTTTTCAAAAATTCACCATAAATCGAAATATTGTGCTAGAGACTTCTCGTTTGTTGCAAAATGAAGGTAAATGATTGACTATTACTAGAATGTAAGAGTTTTAGCTACAATTGCATTTTTTCGACCATTTCGGTCGAGTCAAAGTTGACTGAAGGTTGGAATTTTGGCACTTATCGTGATTTATATGAAAATATTTCAAAATTGATAAAGCTACAACTATGAGTTATTTTTGTTGTATTCTACACATGAAATTTGCACTTTTGTTCCATATATAAAACTTTATGTAACAGCACTAGGAAACTTTCTGCTGCTCGTCATCGGCGCTAACGCTTCACCTTACAACTACATTGTGCAAATTTACACGAGCCTTGAAGCGGTTAAGCCAACCCTACTGGCGGAAGAATTCTTCCACTAGCACTGCCTTCATTTTCTTCACCACTGCATGCAGCTCTAGCCTTCTCTTGAATCACCTCAGGCTCACTGGAACGCGCCGTTGGTTCGCGGTCTTCCAGCCAGATCAGCAATAACTTCTCCATCTCTCCACTGTTCTGGCTCGTTGCTTCACGTTAATCACCGTTGCCTTCATTGGTCTGGCGTCTTGCATGTTTCAGAATCGCTGCTTGTCCTTCACTATGGTAACTGGCAAATGCGTTCTGCTAAGGCCCAAGGTACGGCCTGTCTCGGTGTTACTTTCACCGCCTCCAGCTTAATTCACGTCGTACTTGACCATGGTGATGCTCTTCATATTCTTGGATGCACACTAGCATCAGATGATACATTCTGCCGTTTTGGAGCCATAGTGAAGGCACAATTCACGAAAAACTGCAGCTAAGAAAAGCAACAATGAGGTAGCGTACCTAACTCTGCGGGGCAAACCGTGAGTGAGGAAAGGGTTGTTGGTATTGTTATTCTGCGCCTCGCGTGATAAACAGGAAGAAGATGGGTTGTCGATTAACTACTGTACAGTACCAAAATGCAGTTACATACAGGCGCCTTCGCTCCATGAAACTAGTTCGCTTACAAAGCGGCGTAAAGCGCCCGAAAAAGTCGCCTTGCAATGTATTTTAATAATTGTAACCAGAAACTGATTTTGATGATTACTGTTAAACCAGAAAGCGGATTTTTATAAATATCACGTAATTGGCGTCGTAAACAGGCTGCGTGAAGTAAGCGGGCTGCGTCGTAAACCGAAACAAGCGTCGTGGCGGCCTGGATTTTTAATGAATATATCTGAAAAACCGTAAATGGCTTCGGAGCGTCGTGGCCGGAACGTCGTGGCCGAGAGGACCGCCTGTGCCAAAATATACTTATGAATAAAAATGACTCGGCGGCAGAGGGCAAACAACAACGTTATGCGCGGGAGGCGAGGATACCGAGTAGCGCCTCTGGCGCCCGAATCACATACTCGCTAATCAAGAATGAACATGTCATCCATCCTGCGTACATCCAGTTATGATCACGAGCATAACAATACCACCATCTAGAAGGTACCAACTCGCTGGTGGAGGAAGGAAGCAGGGAAAGGGAGAGATTTATGATCAGAAAAAAGGGAGGGGAATACCTCCATACCTAGCCTAGATCAGTCAGATACGGGCTCCCTAGCCTCCTACCAGCGAAATGGTAATTTCTACAAATAAGGCTCAGTGGAATGGAGCATGGATAAAACTAGCAGAACTTCCTGCTGTAACATGCCGAACTGAGGTCAAGCATGGCAGAGGCGAACACAGCCCACCGCCCAGCTGCGTAGCACTATTTAACCTGGTAAACAATATACGAACTGTCAAATAATATGCCTCTGTAATAAAAAACCAAAAGGAAATGGTACTCAACTTAGATGGTGGGAATTCTGGGTGGGAAGACATGTCGTATCAGTAAAAAACCAAAAACACAACACCAAGAAAAAACACGGTGTGATCTGAAAGGCGTGCTAAATTGGAATGTTTATAAGATGGCGGCCGAGGTGGTGGTTGGCTGGAGTCTTGAGAGGATGAGGTTAGACGGCCCCTCTACCGGGTTTTGAGATTGGAGAGATCTATAAGGGCGGAGACCTGTAGTAGTAGCAACCACTCACCCCTTGTGTATACCGACACCATCTAGTATTCGATCGAAATTCGTAACCTGGCATTATAGTTAGCTTTTTCTCTGGTATACTTAGCAATACTTATACCTAGAAATCAGTGCTAATGGACTATTTCACTGGAGTGACACAGGTCGAGCAGGAAATTATATTTTTCATTTCTGATGGTTTATACTGAAGCTTCAGGCAATGACAAAAAGACAAAAATGAACTCTTAATCTTTAAAAATTAAAAATTGCTGTGATTTTTTGAAAAAACTTTTTCCCACTTGGCGCTGCTCCCGAGCGCGCGATGCAGCAGACACTTTTGTAAATAGAGGCTCGGCGTTTAAGGGTTAACAGAACCCTTGCTTTATGGATTCGGGATTGACTCCAGCTTAGAAGTTGTTACTTCCCTTCTGCAGTCTATTGCTCTACAAAGACCCTCTCCTGAAAGACTTCCAATTACTTGATCCCTGAACAATGTTCCTAGACTTCTATCTATCCTTCAGTTCAACAGGCCCAATACAACCACTTCTCACATGCTACAAATGGCGATCTTCCTGATTGCATTAGCATTAGGAACCCCTATTAATGAATTGGACTCTCTTAGATGGGGACGATGCATTGTAGGGGCTTTTTCAAGCCATACAATTGGATAGAATGATGGGAACAAATTTAGAGGTTACTAAATAAAACTCTCGGCTTCGTAACCTTTTTATTTCCTTAAATATTACAGTGGTCTGAGACTTTCAAACAGAACCTTACCCTAATTTATTATCCTTAGTACTACTGCTACCATCAAAACTTTTCGTAACTTAAATCTTAATCTACAATCCTCTCACAACTATCAAAAGAACCTTAATCTTATCGCTATAGTGCTTCAAAACTTATCTATATTGTCACTTTAGACTTACGGTAAAAAAATCAGCAAAAAGACTCCAACTGCATACAATATCAATTAAACGATGTATATACAAAGACATTAAAATAGTAGTCTGGTGCAAAAATAATGACACACATTTCTACAAAAATTTGTCCTTTTCCATAAAGTCACCCTTCATTTCACTATTCTAACAAAAACACATTGAGCTCAAAACCACAAAAAACTCAACAATTCATTTAAACATTGCAAAATTTGCAAAATTATGTAAATGCTGTAGCTTCATGAAAAGAAGTATAGGACCACTGCAAATAGAGCCCAAATTACAGTAGATGGTTCAGAATCAGAATCTTAACAATTAACCCATGCTTGCCGAGCCTCTGTTACAAAAGTGTCCCAGGCGTATGCCCGTAAGAGTTTTGAGTTGTGAAGTGGAAAAGAGGTTTTTTTAAATCACCTTGCGCTTAGTTTATATGAATTAGAGAGTTCATTTTGGCTCCTTTTTCTCATTGCCTGAAGTTTAGTATGCAATCATCAGAAATGAAAAAAAAATCATTATCATATATAAATATTGGAATATATGACAGCGCAGAAAAAATTTCATATATAATTATATACAAATCGCGCTGTGAGCAAAACGGTTAAAGCTAATGAGTTTTTTTCGTTGTATTGTACACTAAATTGCAATGATTTTGGTATATAACAAATTGTAAAACGATCAAAGCAACACAGAGAAAATATGATCGAAAAATGATGCATGAATTAAATGTAGCGAGCGTAAAGCGTTTTCAAAAAAGTTCACCATAAATCGAAATATTGTGCTAGAGGCTTCCGTTTGTTGCAAAATGAAGGTAAATGATTGAATATTACTAGAATGTAAGAGTTTTAGCTTTTTTCTTGCAGGTTAATTGGCGCTGAGCAGCTGGTTCAGCCCAGCTGAATGAGAAAGTGCCTCTTATCTTTGGGTCCATTATACTCCATCATGTGTTATAATGTTCAGTCATTCTGACACAATACCTGGCCAAAGACCAGCTGAGTCTAGAAGAAGTCTTTGATATTAGTTTGGTCACCTTGGAACTCTGGTAGCCCATGGAAGGTAACTCCTGTGAGGGCTCAACAGCGGCTATCAAAATAGGTTTTCTGTCAAAACCTGTTTTACCATTCGGTCAGTCAAGAGTTGACCGAAGGTTGAAATTTCTGCACTTATCGTGATTTATATGAAAATATTTCAAAACTGATAAAAGCTACAAGCATATGAGTTATTTTATTTGTATTCTGCATGAAATTGCAAACATTTTCATATATAAAACTTTATGTAGCGGCTAATACAAAACTGTGCAAAAATTACAACAATGTGACTAAGAATTTCTGATTTTCAGCAAAGTTAAGCGGATGTAAGAGGAAAAGTTTTCAAAAATTCACCATAAATCGAAATATTGTACTAGAGACTTCTCGTTTATTTGCAAAATGAATTAAATGATTATTATTACTAGAGAATGTAGAGTTTTAGCTTACAATTGCATTTTAGACCATTTGGTTGAGTCAAAGTTGACTGAAGGTTAGATTTTGGCATAGGCCTACTCGTGATTTATATGAAAATATTTCAAGTGATAAGCTACAATATGAGTTATTTTTGTTGTATTCATGAAATGCGCATTTACGGTGTAAAGGTATGACAGTGACTAAGAATTTGCAGGTGCTGATGCTTTCTTTGAGGTAAGAAGAAATTAAGCACATGTAGCTAGGTCACGCTTGTAAACAAAACAACAGCGTGATCCATGAACTGGCATCCTCAAGGCACGTGATTTAAAATTTTTAGTAGCGAGGCCTATAAGTATTTTTCCACGAATATTTAAAAAAACTTTTTGTAGTCGACGTATTTTACATCCACTTGTCATCCGACAGACAATTTTGTCGTAAAATCGTCAGTCGGCATTAAAGAGTTAATTTGTTAAAGTAGGTTATGTATCTGTAACCTCTATCTGGGAAGTTCTCCCCACACTGTAAATGCCGATTATTATGCCTACCAACCTCAGGGTCCCTAATCCTCAGAAGTAAATCCACTGCCTCATCTTCTGCACCTTACTGTTTCATCAGGTGCTACAGCCACAAGGTAGGCCAACAACAACTCCAACACAGACTTTTCACCGCAGTTCCGTCAATAGCTAACTGCACTTGAAATAAGCGTCTGCTTGGGAAGTATCTAACTTTCAAACCGCTTACATTGGGTTGAAGGAGTAAGCCACACTCTCCGACACCTCAATAAACTCCAATTAAAAAAAGAAAAGAAAAAACAGACTTAATTAGTGTACTCCTTCCTGACATACAAAACAAAAAAAATTGCAACAACAAAAATCAAACAATCAATTCACACAAACCATCTTTCATCATACAAACCCAAACTTAGCCTACCACTACCCCTTACTGAAATGAAATCTCATTTCCTCTTCTTTAAATCCCTTTCTTACCACCCATTCTACTCCGGAGACCGGACCTTGACCGGGTCCTATGGCCTCTCATGCACCACCTCTTTGTTCCATTCCACTTTCACTCAACCACACTAGACTCACCTAGCCTTGGTTTTGGACTACTTACACCAAGCTCATTCAACCTCACTCACACCTGACATGGCTGCTATCATCTCTTCCATACTCTCATTTATTTCTTCCACACTCCACCTCAAGCTATCTAAAACTCCTTCACCTATACTCTCCAGCACTGCTAACTCTCTCTCACTCACACTCACTCCCACACTCACTCTCACACTCACTCTTTCAACACTTTCACTCAAAGGAAACTCTTTTCATGCCTGCCATCTTCCTCACGAGTTGGTATTGTTTCCAGTTCACCCCAACTCTTGTGTGTCTGTATATTCCTTGCACTCACCAAGTTCCTCCATGATTCCTCCTTCCTCCCACTCAAATCCTTCAAAATCAATTACACCCTCATTCTTACTACCACCAAACAACACTGCAAGGGTATTTCCACTTCTTATGCCTACTGGCTTTTCAAACCCCTCAAAATCAAACAACCCATCTCGGGTACTCTCTGCAAACAACTCTTTCTACACCTCCTTTTAGGCTTTCTCTTATGTTCCACCAACACTAGCTGTTTATCTCCCCAATTTATATCTTCTTCTATTTCTTCACCTTCCTTTTCCCTATCCTCCCTTAATAACTTCCTAATGGAGTACTCAATTATGTATTTAGGTGGCTCTCTCCATCTTCTCAGCTGATTATAATATGCTCGTATTTCCCTTACATTTCCTTCTTCATTCCCGTTCTCTAGCACATAACTCAACCCATTAGACCAAACCGTTTTCACTACATGTGGACCTTCATACTTCTCATGCATCTTACACGCTGTCAGTCTTCCTATAGAGGGATGAATAAATTTGTTTGTATCTAGCATTTCCCAACATTTTGTGTGAGAGAGAGAGAGAGAGCGAATGTAATTGTCGTTATTAGTGGATTTCGGTTGTTGGAATTCGTTTCTGACTGTCTGTCTGTATGTTGAGAGTTTTTTTCAGTTTGGTGATCTTGTTAGAGTTCTGTGCAAGAGCGGACATTGATGAGTGGATTATTGTATGTTTCATAGATGAGTGTGTTTCCGTTTGGATGTCATTGTTGTCTGCTCATGTGTCTCTTCCTTTTTTATAATTTTTAGGTTTAGAAAATTCTGTTTTTGGTTTGTTGTGTGTTTCTCTACTGTTATGACCGTGGACAAGTTCATCCATCTCCCAGCAACGAGGATCAGAGTGAGTATTGTATGTGATTATATCTATCTGTGTATCTGTGTATCTGTGTTGTATATTGTTTATGTTTTTAATTCGCCACATAATATTTGGCGCCCAGCATTAGGGCAGCTGGTGTTGCAGCTCTGAGGTGTTAAGTGTGGCTGAAGTGAGTGTGACTGAGATGGAAGGAACTGGTGAGGTTGAGAGGAAGAGGAGTTACGGCTGGCAAGAGAGAGGAGGAGAATGGGAGGCTGAGGTGAGAATGAGGTTGAGAGTCAGTTGGAGGAGATGGGGGGATGCTAAAGGTGCAAAGAAGGAAATGAGGGGAGATGAAAGAGTCAGAAGAGAGAATGGAAGACAGGATGGTAGAGAGGATGGATAAAAGTTGGAGGAATGATGAAAAGTGTGGAAGAAATGGTGAAAGGAAGAGTATGTTCAAAAGGGTGTTTTTGGAGAAGGGGCTGTTGGAGGCAGGTCCTCTGGAGCAGCGTGAAGGGCAAGAGAAAGAAAGGAGGAAGAAGTGAATGGAAAGCGTGAGTGATGAAAGTGATATTGGAAATAGGAAGTAAGAAACGAGAGAATGAGGAAACTAGGTGAGAAAGGGAATGAAAAGCAAGGGAAGGAACAGGAGATGGGGATAAAGTCAGGAAGAAAAAGGGAAGAGGAAGAGGAAACTGGTAGAAGGGTAAGAGGAAGTGGAAGGCAGGAAGAAGGGAGAGGGTGAAGATACTGAAGTGATAGTGAGGTGGATGGGGTGAATGGATAAAGTGGATAAAAGAGGAAGAAGAAGAGTGTAATGAGTAAGATGAATGTAAGTGCGTGGACTCTGTATTCGGAAGAGGAGTATGAAAGGACAGTGAAAGTAGAAAGTGAGAAGTGGTGAGAAAGAAGTGAGAAAGGCTGTGTATGTGGGGAGGTACCGATTGTGAAGGTAAAATGAGGTATGGAAGTAGGGATGTACATGATTTCTTTAGGGAGTATGAAAGGTTTGTCAGGATAAGTATGGAGAAAGTAAGAGAGTGTGGAGCACGAGAGTTGGAGAATATTTGACTGGGTTTTTGCTTGATATGTATAGGGTTATTATGAGTGTGGGAATGTTGGTATGGTGAAAGCTAGACTAGTTGAGCAAGCGGGGCGTGTGAAGCGGTATTTAAGTATAAGAGGAAAGAATGAATTTGATGAGGCAAGAATGAAAGCTGGAAACCTTGTCCTTTGTATGCTTGTAGGCTGGAGGCGGCAGGAAGAAGTTTTGGGGACGATGGGATAGATGAATGTAAGGAGTTAGTACACGGAAGTTATTGAGGACAGTGCCAGATGGAGTTAGAATTTGTAGCAGGCGGAAGGAGAAGAAAAAGATGGAGCCAGTGAAAAGGTTGACTTGGGGAGAAATTTTGGAAATTGTAGAGTGCCAGGCTTGACAGGGTTATAAAGGGGCAAGAAGTGTAAGTGTAGGGCTGGGGTGATGAAATTGCCAGAGTTTGGAAGCTTTAGGGGATGCAGTGTTGAGGGCCCAATGAAAATGGCCGATAGTGTAATGAATGGGAGTGTAGAGCAAGTAGTAATGGAATTGCCAGTGATGATGAATGGTGGGTTTGTAGGAACAGCGGGTTGGATGGGTTAGGGATAGTAGTGTACAAAGGGAAGGTCGGTGTGAGTGGAAGTCGGCCCGAAGTGTTTTAGATGTGGAAGGAGGACATACAAAGAATGAGTGTAGGTGGGCTTTAGGAGGCGTGTTTGGTGTAGGCAATCGGGACATTTGGTAAGTGAGTGTCTGAAAGATAGGGATTAAATGCTGAGTGCGGACAGAGTGGTCTATGTGCTAATGGTGTAGGGGTACCAGTGAATGAAATATGTGGCAGCTATGGTAGAATGGGCATTATCGAGAATGTGTTCAGAACCAGGCTGAAGTGTGTCCAGATATGGAATGGAAGAGCATGTATCAAGTGTGCAGACGAAGAGGGTGACTATGACAGCGAATTTGGGAAACTGAGTGTGAAGGGGGTTCAAATGGGTGGATCCTCTAGGATGCAAGCGGTCGTGTGATGCATGTGCGTGAGAGGGATTGTTGCATGAGGGTGCTTTGCTGGAAAGACTGACAAGTGCATGAGTGTACAAGTGTGTTGTAAGGGAGTAAGATTGATTGCGTTAGTAGATACCGGGTGTAGTATGAATGTCATATTTAAGAATGGATGTGAGAAATTGAGGAATACGTGTGAAATTAGGAATTGTCAGGGGGAAGTAAGAGGGATTGGAAATTTACGGGTGCTTATTGATTGGAAGAGTGTGTGAGCGGTTAGAAGTGGGGTGTATAAATGGTTGAAATCGAATGTGGGTAGACAAGGTATGCATGAGAGCTTGTGTATGGAGGATCAGCAATTTGTTTTTGATAGAGAGGGTGGCAATGAAAGGGAAACGTAAGTGAAGCGGAATGAGTCGTAAGTTGTGTGATAGGGTGTGAGTGCCAAAGTGAAATGGTGATAAGAGTGTATCTGGATGAATGGGGATGGTATGATTAGAGCATTAGCATATCGGGTTTGATAACTGAGTTGACTGAGCGTTTAGGGGTGAGTGAGCGGTTGGGAGGTGGCGAAAGTGTAAGGAAGTAAGAAGGCGTAGCAGTGATAAACAGTGATTGAAAGCATGAATGAATCGTTGCAAGAATTGGAAAGGTCAATGAAGCGATAGGATGGGAGGTATTTGGGAACAGTTAGAGGGTATAGATGAGATTGTGGATGAAATTGAGAGTGGTAATAGTGAAGAAGATAGTGAATCTGAGAGAGAGAATGGAGGAGAAGATGTGAATTTGAATGTTGCCAGGAGAGAATGATTCTGAGAGAGATGATTAGCGTGCCCATGACAGCGATCTAGAGGACACTAGTGAGCATCCGTGGAGTGTTGCGTGAGCGTGAATGCAGTGTGAGTGTTGGTTGGGAAATGCCAAAAGGGGAGAATTATAGAGGATGAATAAATTTGTTTATCTAGCATTTCCCAACATTTTGTATGAAGAGAGAGAGAAAGCGGGTGTAATTGTCGTTGTGGCGGTTCAGTTGTTGGAGTTCGTTCACGGCGCTGTCTCTGTATCGAGGAGTTTTTCGGTTTGAGTAGGTGTGAGCTGAGTTCTGTGCAAAGCGGACGTGATGGTGGATTATTGTATGTTTCATGAGTCGTGATTTTCAGCTGGATGTCATTATTTGTCTGTGCATGTGTCTCTTCCTTTTGCTTTCGTTTTTTGGGTTGAAAGTCTGTTTTCGGTTTTGTTGTGTAATTTGTCTACTGTGTTGGCGACCATGGACAAGTTCCATCCATCCTCCCAGCAACCCGAGGATCAGGTGGTATTGTATGTGATTTATATGTTCTGTGTATCTGTATTTGTGTATTGTTTTATGTTTTAAATTCCATACATTCCTTCTCCTGCTTCCCTCAACACCCTATCATCCACTCTGAAACTCTCAAACCTTTCATTTGCCTGCCTCTACATCCCATTAGCCTTCATTCAAATCCAACCTCGCTCTCACATACCCTAATGCTCGTCCATTCATTCTCTCTATCAGTCAACGTGCGTATTTTATCTCCTCAAGTCATTATGGTTTATCCACTAACCCATTCACACTCGGCATGTATGGGTGTGCCATAACGATACCCCATTCTTTCAACATTTGCTCAAAAGCGGTCTACCAACAAACTCTGGTCTTTATCATGACATTCTTGCAGGCTTTCTCACACATGCAGGCAGCAAGACCATACTGACCCTCCAAACATTCTCAGTAGTTTTATTCTTGACAGCTGCACAACACAAACTTACTCTTATGATCTACCATAACAATCACTCCTCGTTTCTCTCGCAATTACCGGCAAAGCCGCTGATAATCACCACTAACTCAAGCGGTTCTTTCGTATTCTTCAAAACAGGCAGACTGTGCCACTCCTCTGATACTTTCCCCTCTGACATTCTTAGCATGTCACTGCCACATCCATTTTCAGCTTCCTCAGATACAGAGGCTGTATCTTTCATATGAACTTCCCCCATATATCCATGTTTCTCTTGGATAACATGCGCATCCGTGCTGCTCCACTAATTGAGAACACTGGAACATACATCAACTCTCCCATCTTCTCTCTCAAAAAATACACCACTCCTTCACACAGCACAAATCTCTCATCAAACCGCATCCATTTACTCAACAACAAAGGCCATCTTCTTCCAGGTAATGTACTCTTTCTTTAACCGCTAAACATGAAACACTCTATTTACAAAGTGTCTGCCATATGCCGGCGGTGTTGAGTTAGCGCCGAAGTGGAAAAGTTTTTTCAAAAAAACACAGCACGCTTAGTTTTTAAGATTAAGAGTTCATTTTTGGCTCCTTTTTGTCATTGCAAGTTTAGTATGCAACCATCAGAAATGAAAAAAAATATATATAAATATTGAAATATATGACAGCCAAAAAAAAAAATTCATATATAATTGTATACAAATTGCACAAATTGTAAAACGATCAAAGCAACACAGAGAAAATACTATCACAAAATGATGCATGAATTTGTAACGCATGGACATAAAAAAAAGTTTGTTCAAAAATTCACCATAAATCAAAATATTGTGCTAGAGACTTCCTGTTTGTTGCAAAATGAAGGTAATTTATTGAATATTACTAGACTGTAAGTGTTTTAGCTTACAATTGCAGTTTTTAAACCATTTGATTGAGTTAAAGTTATTGAAAATTCAATTTTTCTATTATCAACGTTTATAAATATTTCAAAACTGATAAAGCTGCAACCATGAGTTATTTTGTTGTATTCTGTGATGCACATTTCATGGATAACACTTTATATAGCATGAAAGCGGTCTGAAATTACGACAAGGTGACTCAAGAAATTCTGAGAGATTTTCAGCAGTTGTGGCAGCGGTAAGGAAAAAGTTTTTTTTTCACCACAGAAATCAAATATTGTGCTAGAACTTCTCATTTGTTGCAAAATGAGGTGATGATTGAATGTTTACTTGAATGTAAGAGTTTGAAAACACAATTGCATTTTCGACCATTTTTGTCAAGTCAAAGTTAACAGTAGTTTAAATTTTGGCACTTATCGTGATTTATGAAAATGTTCAAAGCGGTAGCTAGCCATGAGTTATTTTTGTTTGTATTCTACATGAAATTGCGCACATTTTCTTGTATAACACTTTATGTAGCATATAATAAGCGGTCACGAAAGTACGACAAGGTGACTAAAGAAATTCTGAGATTTTCAACCCGGTTACCATGCTTGGGAGTAAGAAAAGGATTTTCAAATTTCACTATAAATCAAGGGAAATGTTGTGCTAGAGACTTCCGTTTGTTTGCAAAATGAAGGTAAATGATTGAATGTTAGTAGAATGTAAAGTTTTAGCTTACAATTGTTTTCCAATATTCAGTTGATCAAAAAATTGACGAAGGTTGAAATTACAGCACTTATCTGATTTATGAAAATATTTCAAAGGCGATAAAACTACAACCATGAGTTATTTTTTGTTGTATTCTACATGAAATTACGCTGTTTATATATAAAACTTTATGTAACGGCTAATATAAAATGGTGCAAACATTCACGACAAAGTGGCGAAAGAATTTCTGAGATTTCGATAGAGTTAATGCGGACGTGAGGAAAATGTTTTTCAAATTCACCATAAATCAAATATTGTGCTAGAATTTCAATTTGTTGCAAAATGAAGGTAAATGATTGAATATTACTAGAATGTAAGAGTTTTAACACAATTGCATTTTCGACCATTTGATCAGTCAAAAGTTGACAAGGTTGAAATTTTGGCACTTATTGATTTATATGAAAATATTTCGACGATAAGCTACAACCATGAGTTGTTTTTTGTTATATACATGAAATTGCGCACATTTTCCATATATAAAACTTTATCATAACAGCTAATATAAGCGATTGCAAGTATGACAAAGTGGCGAAAGAATTTCTGAGATGCGCGCTCATGCTTTGTAGTGTAAGAAATTCACGCATGGGCAGCTGGGTAATGCTTTTAAACAAAACAACAGCGTGATCCGTGAACTCCCAGCATCCCTCAAGGCGCGTGATTTAAAATCTTTCGCAAACTAGGCCTATAACTATTTTTCTTTGAATATTTAAAAAAACTTTTTGTAGTCGACGTAACATATGTCCACTTGGCACCCGACAGACAATTTTAGTCAACGTACAATACGTCCAGTCGGCGTTTAAGGGTTAATACACCTCCTACACTCTCTCACCACGAAACACTTCCGCTGCATCTCCTCAGCATCCTGTGCTGTTAACAATTCATTCTCTTATCCAACTACACTACATCCTCCTCCTCACTCAGACTCCTATCAGTCATTCCCACAAACCTGGCCATATTCACCACCTCACTTTGAATCTTCCATATTACAACCTTGTCTTTCAACAGAACTCCTGTCCCAACATCCACTACCAATCCATTCTTCCTCAAGAAATCTATCCCAAACAGGAAACAACATGGCATCTGCTCATCTCCCAGTACTACAAAACAAGCTTCCACCTCAAACTTTCCCAACCTTACCTTCAACCTCACTTCCTCCCAACCAACTGATCTTCCTGCTATACCTCTTATTGGGACATTCGCCACTCTCCTGTTAATGTTCCAATCCACTCCTCTCTCAACATCCCCAATCACACATGCTCCAGTGCCAAACAAACCAGAATGCTGTCCTCCACTGACGTCTGCTCCCGCAATCATTGCATTTGCTCTCCTGTGTACACACATACATCTGTCTCTTCCACTAACCAAACATCCTTCATTTACTTCCTTACTGTCATCTTCCACTTCCAACAACTCCAGCATTCTCTCTTCAACATTTTCCTCCTTCTCATACTTCCTTTCATAGCTCTTTTTTCTCTACGACCCAGTTATAGTGTACCCCACTCATAGCTCTTTTTTCCCTACGACCCAGTTATAGTGTACCCCACTCATAGCTCTTTTTTCCCTATGACCCAGTTATAGTGTACCCCACTCATAGCTCTTTTTTCCCTACGACCCAGTTATAGTGTACCCCACTCATAGCTCTTTTTCCCCTCGACCCAGTTATAGTGTACCCCACTCATAGCTCTTTTTCCCTACGACCCAGTTATAGTGTACCCCACTCATAGCTCTTTTTTCCCTATGACCCAGTTATAGTGTACCCCACTCATAGCTCTTTTTTCCCTACGACCCAGTTATAGTGTACCCCACTCATAGCTCTTTTTTCCCTACGACCCAGTTATAGTGTACCCCACTCATAACTCTTTTTTCCCTACGACCCAGTTATAGTGTACCCCACTCATAGTGCTTCTTTCCCTACGACCCAGTTATAGTGTACCCCACTCATAGCTCTTTTTTCCTTACGACCCAGTTATAGTGTACCCCATACGACCCAGTTATAGTGTACCCCACTCATAGCACTTTTTTCCCTACGACCCAGTTATAGTGTACCCCACTCATAGCTCTTTTTTCTCTACGACCCAGTTATAGTGTACCCCACTCATAGCTCTTTTTTTCTCTATGACCCAGTTATAGTGTACCCCACTCAAACACTGCAGATGCAACTCACTCTCACTCTCTTTCACTCCCTCATGTTGATATGCTATAGGTTTCTCACCCCCAATGTGTACAGACACAATCACCTTATACCTCTTACTCTTACTCACTGCTACCTAAACCACCTGAAATGGGGGCTACTCCAGGATACATCATAGCCCTCAGACTCTTCCAATACCATTCTTCATTTGACACTCCCAAACACCCAGGTCTCTTGCAAACTTCTTCAGTCATCTCTGCCCTCAGTTCATTCACACTTCCAGGTAGCCCCAGGTAGCCACACCTTCAAACCTTCATCTACCAAATCATTCAATCCATACCACAAACTTTCAAACATCGAGTCACCAATCTTTCACTTCCCCAGGTAGTCTAGACATCATGTCTGCAACAATATTTCTTTTACCTGGCATATGCTCAACTACAAAATCAAAATCACTCAAATCCTCCACCATTCGCGCAATCCTAGTATCCACTCCGTTCATTTTCTGCAGGTACACTAGAGGTTGATGGTCACTACGTACCACAAACCTCACACCATACAGAAACGGTCGTAATGCTTTCACACAAAACCACAGGGCAGCCAACTTTCTCTCAACAGTCGAATACTTTCGCTCTGCCGAACTAAATGCCATACTTACATATGCTATCACTCTATCCCTTTCAACTCCATTCACCACTTGCTCCTATATCAAACATCCACCCATCGACGCTCCACTCTCATCTGTATACACTTCTAGGCTATTGGCATCTGCACTATAGTCAGGGTAAGGCAACTCCACATCCTTCACCATTTCCTCTTTCAATTTCTCAAATGCTTTCACCATCCTTTCATCCCACCTCACAACCATACTCTTCCTACAGCCTGTCCATTCTGACAATGGCTTTGCAATTCCCGAACCATCTTCCACAAACTCCCTTCCAAACTCGACCAGTCCCAAAAATCCACGCAACTCTCACACAAATCTCTCAGTAAATCGCATCCATTTACTCAACAACAAAGACCATCTTCTTCCAGGTATTCCCTATCTAATACACCTCCTCAACTCACTCACCACGAAACACTTCCTTTGCATCTCCTCAACGTCCTCTGCTGTCAGCAATTCATTCTCACTCTTGTCGAGGGAAATTTCTCACTTTTTATACAAACTTTTCCGCTTTTCGCATTCCAGATCCACTCACCTTATGGCCCAAAAACTCCACCTCTTCCATGAACCACTCACACTTACTCACTTTGATTTTCACCTCCACTTCTTCTAACTTCTTCAACGCCGCTCGCGCCAACCTCTTGTGCTCTTTTACCATCTTACGCATCACCAAAATATTGTCAAGAAACACCAACACGTTCTGGTGGGGAAAACCACTCAGCACAACATTCATTGCTCTCTAAAAGGCAGCTGGGGCATTTGCCAGTCTAAAACTGAGATTGCAGAACTGATACTGTTTTTTCATAGTCGAGAAGGCGGTTATCGGTCTACAGCCCTCCTCCACTGACATCTGATAATACCCCCTTACCAGATTCTTGCTAAACACGTTCATCCCATGCATACTGTACACACAGTCAGACACGACACACATAGGGAATCTTTCTTTCACTGTCACCTCATTTACTCTCCAGTAATCAATACACATTCGCAGACTCTCAACAGACTTTCATACCAGCACAATTGGACTACTCCAAGCACTCTTACTGAGTTCAGTCACTCCTATCTTTTCCAGCTCTTCACACTGCTCTTCAATCTCTTGCATTACTGGAGCCGGGAAATGTCAGGGTCTCTGATAAATCGGTGTTTCATCTGTCAGCTGAATACGGAACTCCAGCAATCTAGCTGTCCCAAAGTCCTCATCCCCTTGACTCAACACACTCTTTCTCTCCCACAACAACTCATACACCTGCTCTTTCTCTTTCTCACTCAACTTCTCATTCAACCTTACCTTTTCCCTAAGTTTTCACTTACTCCACTCTTCTGTCCTTTCCCCTTCCGCCATAACATCATACCCCTTAACCCTCTAACGCCGAGCCTCTATTTACAAAAGTGTCTGTCGTATGCTGGCGGCATTTGGGAGTTAGTGCCGAAGCGGAAAAAAAGTTTTTTTAAAAAAATCGCAGCACGCTTAGTTTTTAAGATTAAGAGTTCATTTTTGGCTCCTTTTTTTGTCATTGCCTGAAGTTTAGTATGCAACCATCATAAATGAAAAAAAATATCATTATCATATATAAATATTCAAATATATGACAGCGCAAAAAAAAATTTCATGTATAATTGTATACAAATTGCACTGTGAGCAAAAGGGTTAAAGCTAACAAGTTATTTTTTTTCTTTGTATTGTACACTAAATTGCAATGATTTTGGTATATAACAAACTGTAAAACGATCAAAGTAACAGAGAAAATATTATCACAAAATGATGCATGAATTCGTAACGCGCTGACGTAAAAAAGTTTTTTTCAAAAATTCACCATAAATCGAAATATTGTGCTAGAGACTTCCTGTTTGTTGCAAAATGAGGGTAATTGATTGAATATTACTAGACTGTAAGTGTTTTAGCTTACAATTGCAGTTTTCGACCATTTCTGTCGAGTGAAAGTTGACCGAAGGTCGAATTTTTTCTATTTATTGTGATTTATATGAATATATTTCAGAACTGATAAAAGCTACAACCATGAGTTATTTTTTGTTGTACATGAAATTGCACACATTTTGATATATAAAGCTTCATGTAACGGCCAATAGAGAACGGTGCAAAAATTACGACAAAGTGACTAAAGAATTTCTGAGATGTTCGGCAGAGTTAGTGCGCGAACGTAAGGGAAAAGTTTTTTTCAAAAATTCACCATAAATCGAAATATTGTGCTAGAGACTTCCAATTTGTTGCAAAATGAAGGTAAATGATTGAATGTTACTAGAATGTAAGAGTTTTAGCTTACAATTGCATTATTCGACCATTTCGATCGAGTCAAAGTTGACTGAAGGTTGACATTTTGGCACTTATTGTGATTTATATGAAAATATTTCCAAACTGATAAGAGATACAACCATAAGTTATTTTTTGATGTATTCTACATGAAATTGCACACATTTTCATTTATGAAACTTTATGTAATGGCTGATAGAGAACAGTGCAAAAATTACGACAAAGTGACTAAATAATTTCTGAGATTTTCAGCATAGTTAGCACGCGCGGACGTAAGGAATCAGTTTTTTTTTTTCAAAAATTCACCAGACTTCTTGTTTGTTGCAAAATGAAGGTAAATGATTGAATATTACTAGAATGTAACAGTTTTAGCTTACAATTGCATTTTCCGACCATTTCGGTCGAGTCAAAGTTGACCAAAGGTTGAAATTTTTGCACTTATCCTGATTTATATGAAAATAGTTCAAAATTGATAAAAGCTACAACCATGAGTTATTTTTTGTTGTGTTCTACATGAAATTGCAGACATTTTCTAATATAAAACATTATGTAACGGCTGACAGAAAACAGTGCAAAAATTACGACAAAGTGACTAAAGGATTTCTGAGATTTTCAGCAGTGTTAGCGCGCGTGGATGTAAGGAAAAAGTTTTATTAAAAAATTCACCATGAATCGAAATATTGTGCTAGAGACTTCCCGTTTGTTGCAAAATGAAGGTAAATGATTGAATATCACTAGAACGTAAGATTTTTTGCTTACCAAAATATATATATATATATATATATATATATATATATATATATATATATATATATATATATATATATATATATATATATAATATATATATATAGGGGAGAGCGGTGATGGTTCGGACATTTTTTTTTAATTCCTCTCTCGAAGTCAGAGTTTAAGGAGCAGTGATATCCTTGGCATGTCAATGTGTAGCCTCATCATCCTACATTTACCAGTAAATGTAGCAAGTCGTATACTTTACTATACTTGAAGCTATTTATCTTCAAGTACAAGTTTCCAAAATGTCCGAATCATCCCTACCCATGGTGATGATTTGGACAAGAGCATGGGATGATTCGGACAATTATTATAACTGACATTTACCTTCAAGTCAGTTGATAAATGAAACAGAAATACCATGCGAAGTGTTTTATTGAAATAATCATAATCAACTTAAAACATTATTCTCTCCCTTAGTGAATGGCAGCCAGAAAATCTACGATATTTGCCGAGAGTAAATGTTATAGTAGTCTTAAAGAATATTGTAACCTTCAAAACAAAAACTAAACTTGAAATATCCTTGCCACCAAATTCTTAAATGACCAAAATTTACTTGAAATTATTCTCCCCATGCCCCATGAGTAAAAACCAAACATAAATCATAACTCAAATACTTGAAATTTGTTGTGCCTAAATATTAAAGTTGGCCTAACGAATATCGTATCCTGCAAAAGAAAAACAAACTTTGAAATACCCCTGCTTTCTTTTCATACTCTGCTGACCTGGGTTTGGAAGCACTCCAGTTACTGCCGCTTTACCAATAGTTGCTTCATCCTCAATTTCTGGAAATTTAAAACTATTAGCAGAAAATTTCTGTGATTTTCTTAAATAAGAAACCTGAAATTCATCACCCTGGTCTAAATTGCTGATTAATTTGCCTACATAACAGACTTTGCTACCTTTTACTGGATCTATCCCAACAAGAACAAAATCTTCCTCCTCTGGGACTTTATCAATAAAACCCACTTCTGTGTCTTCTATCTCCTCCTCTGAGATGTCAGAAGAATTATTGTTAAGATCGGCTGTCAAGAGATCTTCAAGATGATGAAGGTCTTCATCACTGGTCTGGGCCTCTGTATCTAACTTTTTTTGTATTTTTCTTGCTTTTTAATGTTCTTGAGGTACTCATGTGAGGTTGTTGTGCTTTTAGGTGGTGTAGTTGGCTTTGGCCTATCAGTCAAAAGCCCTGGCAAAGTGACTTTCTTGAAAAGCATCAGTGTAATGTGGGTGAATGCCAATGGAATGGAATCCAGATTTGATATTCACATTTTAATTTGTAATTAGGGGGTTCTATGACGGGTTTATGAAGTGCTTTATAAGGTAAAGGTAATGAGGGGCTAATGAATGCATATACACAAAATATAACTTAAATAATGTTAGTGAAAATCTTTTGTTTCTTTGTTGGAATTCATAATTTGTAAAGGTTTGCTAGGAGGGATGATTCGGACATGTCCGAATCATCCCAACCCTAGAATGTCCGAATCATCCCCCACATATCATAACCATTTGATGACACCCTCAACTTCAAATCCTTGCAGATCACAGGCGGGTAATAGCTACAACATCTTCGTCATATAGTACAAATTCACACCCAAAACTCATAATCAGCTCCCTTATCATATTCACTACACCAAAGCTTATGATTCAGAAGCAAAAAATTACATAGGAAATGAGGAAAACCACAAAAATTACCCTCAATCCTAAAGTAAACGACCCTTCGAAACCAAAGTCCATGTGTCAATGGCGAACAAACTCTCGCGATTTCACGTGATTTCTCAGAGCTGAGGCACCTTACATTTTCTAGGAAATGTACTGTCCGGACCATCCCACTGTCCGAATCATCACCGCTCTCTCCTACATACATACACACACATATATATGATATATATTTTTTTTTATTTTGGTACGAATACATAAATAAAAGGAATGCAGGTGAAAAACTTTTTTTTTGCATAAAACGAAATAATATACAAAACACTAATAAATACAGATATGTAAAAACTTGTAATAAATATAAAATTAAATATAAAATCAATGCAGAATACTCACTCGTAATCCTGACTCTTCGTTCTATTCTTGTTTTCTCCCTCCTCCATTGAAGAGTTTTGCATTTTTTTCCTCTCAACATGACGAGGTACAGGTGGAGAAGGGAGACACGCGCCCTTACTGCAGATGGGCCACCCTTCAGCAGTCCGCTGCGCCCTCCAGTGTACCTCGGGTAGGCGCACTCCAGTATATGACCGCATTGCGGTATTTGTGGTCACACTCCCCGATCCTGCAAAGTGCTACCTTGCAGGTGCGACAGACAAACCTGGTGTCTCTTCTTCTGCCATTCACATGGCACACCCGGCACCGTTTCTGCTTACGCCCTTCTAGGGGCTCCAGTGTGTGATCCCCTGCCTGCAGCCAACACACAGGGTCCACTACCCGACGGGACATTGGAATGTGAGGGAGGGCGGCAGCAGGGACAGGGACAGCAGGGGCGGCGGCAGCAAGGGCGGGGGCAACAGGGGCAGCATCATCAAGGGCGGGGGCAACAGGGGCAGCATCATCAAGGGCGGCGGCAGCAGGGGCGGCGTCAGGAGGAGCAGGATGACCGAAGTTGGACCTCCTAGCGACATCTGCCCTATCCTCTCGGGGCAGACCTGGAGCTCGGGGCAGAGGGCGGTGTTGGAAGGCCACTCCTCAGGATTGAAGTTTATGAGGGCATTCCCAGCCACCTCGAGAAACTGGATGTGGGACAACCTCCGGGTGTTGGAATTGTACCCACAGTAGAGGATGTAGGCATTCTGGAGGGCCAACTGAAGGAGGTATTTGAGGAGCTTCTGTGTCCACCTCCTGGTTCTCCTGGCGAAGGGATAATACTGGATGAGTTGATCAAAGAGACCAACTCCTCCCATGTGCCTATTGTAGTGCCCGATGACAGTAGGCTGTTGGACACGAAACTCCTCTTACGTAACTCGTCTCGGCCGACGTGTCTTCTTCCGCTGAATGACCTCTTCTTGGATGGGCTCATGACTGGTCGTAATCATGGGCACGAGTCGGACCCCCTTCCAACAGATGACGAAGACATCTCCCCTCTGCCGCCACTCTGTCTCTCCTCTTTCCAGATGTTGCGGCTGGCTAGTGAACCTCTTGAGGACATTCGGGGCCCCATGCACCAACCGAAGGGTACCACTGAAGTGCATACCTGCTTCATACAGTTCCTGGGCCAGGGATACCGAGTTATAATAATTATCCATAAACAGGTGGTATCCCTGGTTACGGAAACGATCCACAAGACCAAAGACAGTGTCACGCAGCATGGAGAAGACCCCGGAATACACAGAGAAGTCAATAATATATTCAGTGTTGGATTCCGTAATAAAAGATAACTCCACACCATATTTCTTTGGCTTCTTGGGGTTGTACACTTTTATACTTAGACGTCGTTTGTATGGCATCATCCCCTCATCCAAAGAAAGGTTCTTGGAAGGAACCACGAGAAACTGGCACCATTCACGAATGTACTCCAACACTGGGCGGACTAAGATGAGGCGATCTGGGTTAATCCGGGGTATGGCCCTTTGGTTGAAGGCGTTGAAATACCTGTCCAATGCCAGGAAACTATCACGGGGCATAATGCCGGGCACATTGGGCGTACTTGAAAACAAAATTCCACCTCCAATATTGCCTGACGTCGGCAGCAGGCATCATTCCATAAAAAATGTGGAGCCCCAAAAAATGCGCCATGTCTGTGAGGTTGCAGCCCCGCCATCAATACGACAACGTCGTCTACAGTTCCTCACAGCAGTACCGAGCGTAATCCGCCGTCTCTGCAACGAGGCATTCCAGCAATTCCCGCATCAGGAAGAGCTGAATGAACCCCAGTGCAGTGAGAGGCACAGGGGACGGTCAGTCCAGGTACTGCTGTGAATGGGTGCATGTTAGGTGGGGTGGGGTCCTCCAACCATCCCTCATCGCTTTCAGACGAACGGCCTTCACCTAGGCTGCTGCGACGTTGCGACCCTCTACGGGCACGTCTTGTGCTGGCACGACGACTTTGCACTCACCCCCCCCCCCACTGGCCCATCTCCCTCACTTTCACCATCACTTTCTGTCTCGTCCCCACCAGCCACAATCGGTGCCTCCTCCTCCTCAGACTCTCCCTCATAAGCACTGAAACCACTGAACTCGAGTTCACTTTCATGCTCTGGCTCCCGCACGGACATTGGGGGAAATACTTGTCATCACTGACATCGGGCGTGATGTCCTCTTCACTAGATGACCAACTGCCATCAAAATGAGGACTTTCCACCTGCTCTCAATCAAGCTCCAACAAGTATTCATCAATGTCCTTTTGTTGGAGTTCTCCCAAATGTTTACGAATACCTGTCAGGACACCCTGATGTTTCCTAGGGGTCGTAAAAGGCACAGGGTACGGCCCTTGGGTCCCACGGTCACTTTCGGCCGCATGTGGCCGTACAACGCGGCGTTCAAAAGATGGATCACCTTGGGTGCTGGGTCCCTCTCCAGCATCCAAGTCTAAAACGTGTCTCACACGCTCATTACCGACAGGCAATACGCGCCTTTCAGAGTCCTGATGACATTGAGACATCTCTGCGTACGTCCTATTGCGTCACAAACACGCTAACACTTGCACAAGTTCGGCAAAACACGAATGCGTCAAGAAATCTCTCTCTGACGATGCGTTGCTGACGCTTTGTAGTGCAAGAAGAAAGAAATTCGCGCATGCGCAGCTGGGTCACGCTTGTAAACAAAACAACAGCGTCATCCGTGAACTCCCAGCATCCCTTAAGGCGCGTGATTTTAAATTTTTCGCAAACGAGGCCTATAAGTATTTTTCCGCGAATATTTAAAACAATTTTTTGTAGTCAACGTATTTTACTTCCACTTGGCACACGACAGACAACTTTTCTCGACGTAAAATACGTCCAGTCGGCTTTAAAGGGTTAAGTTTTTGAAGCTCATTTTGAAGAACCTTTTGCCATTTACTGTGACTCCAAGAGTGCATTAAATTCTCTGAGGGGTCTTTAATAGTTTCCACCTGTAGTCCAAGAAGCTCAAGAGTGGACTTTTCCCATTTCTTATCAGTACAAAACTTTTTATATCTGTTGGGTTCTCTTGTCATGTGGGAATTTGTGGTAAGGAGGTAGTAAACAGGAAAGTGAAAGAAGCCACTCTGAATAATAATTATGTATTAAAAAATCCCTCCCTCTGATATGAAAAGACCGGTTAGGTCATACATTAACCCTTAAACGCTGACTGGACGTACCGTACGTCGACTAAAATTGTCTGTTGGGTGCCGAGTGGATGTACAGTATGTCGACTACAAAATGTTATTTTAAATATTTGCGGAAAAATAATTATAGGCCTAGTTTGCGAAAGGTTTTAAATCACGCGCCTTGAGGGATGCTGGGAGTTCACGGATCACACTGTTGTTTTGTTTAGAAGCACCACCTAGCCGCGCATGCGCCAATTTCTTCCTTCTCGCACGACAAAGCATCAGCGGCGCATCGTCAGAGAGCGATTTCTTGACGCATTCGTGTTTTGCAGAACTTTTGCGAGTGTTAGCGTATTTGTGATGCAACAGAACGTTTGCAGAGATGTCCCAACGTCGTCAGGACTGTGAAAGGCGCGTATTGCCTGTCGGTAGTGAGCGTGTGAGGCGAGTTTTAGATTTGGATGCTGGAGAGGGACCAAGCACCCAAGGTGACCCAGCTTTTCAACGCCGTGTTGTGCGGCCACGTGTGACCGAAGGGGACCAAGGACCACATCCCGTGCCTTTTACGACCCCTAGGAAGCATCGGGGTGTCGTGAGGGCCATCCGTAAGCATTTGGGACACCTCCAACAAAAGGACATTGACGAGTACTTGTTGGAGCTCGATCGAGAGCAGGTGGAAAGTCCTCATTTTGATGGCAGTTGGTCATCTAGTGATGAGGACATCACGCCTGATGTTAGCGATAACAAGTACTTGCCCCCAATGTCCGTATGGGAGCCACAGAAGGAAAGTGAACTGGAATTTAGTGGTTTCAGTGCGTATGAGGGAGAGTCTGAGGAGGAGGAGGCACCGATTGTGGCTGGTGGGGACGAGACAGAAAGTGATGGTGAAAGTGAGGGAGATGGGCCAGTGGGGAGGGTGGGAGTGCGAGTCGTGTCATGCCGTAGAAGCGTCACGCGTTGCAGCAGAAGGGTGAAGGCTGTTCATCCGAAAGTGATGAGGGGTGGTTGGAGGACCCCACCCCACCTAACATGCACCCATTCATGGCAGCACCTGGACTGACCGTCCCTGTGAGTCTCACTGCACTGGGGTTCATTCAGCTCTTCCTTTCGCGGGAATTGCTGGAATACCTCATTGCAGAGACGGTTGATTACACTCGGTACTGCCGTGAGGAACTGCAGACGACGTTGTCGTATCGCTGGCGGGGCTGCAACCTCACGGACATAGTGCATTTTTTGGGGCTCCACATTTTTTTTGGAATGATACCTGCTGCCGACGTCAGGCAATATTGGAGGCGGAATTTTTTTTTAGGTACGCCCAATGTGCCTAGCATTATGCCCCGTGATAGTTTCCTGGCATTGGACAGGTATTTCAATGCCTTCAACCGTAGGGCCATACCCCGGAATAACCCCGACCGCCTCATCTTAGTCCGCCCAGTGTTGGAGTACATTCGTGAACGGTGCCAGTTTCTCGTGGTTCCTTCCAAGAACCTTTCTTTGGATGAGGGGATGATGCCATACAAAGGGCATCTAAGTATAAAAGTGTACAACCCCAAGAAGCCAAAGAAATATGGTGTGAAGTTATTTTTTATTACGGAATCCAACACTGGATACGTCGTGGAATTCTCTGTGTATTCTAGGGTCTTCTCCATGCTGCGTGACACTGTCTTCGGTCTTTTGGATCGTTTCCGTAACCAGGGATACCACCTGTTTATGGATAATTATTATAACTCGGTATCCCTGGCCCAGGAACTGTATGAAGCAGGTGTGCACGTCAGTGGTACCTTTCGGTTGGTGCGTGGGGCCCCGAATGTCCTTAAGAGGTTCGCTAGCCAGCCGCAACATCTGGCAAGAGGAGAGACAGAGTGGCAGTGGAAGGGAGATGCCTTCATCATCTGTTGGAAGGGGGTCCGACTCGTGCCCATGATTTCGACCAGTCATGAGCCCATCCAAGAAGAGATCGTTCAGCAGAAGAAGACACATCGGCAGGGCCGAGTTACGTATGAGGAGTTTCGTGTCCAACGGCCTACTGTCATCGGGCACTACAATAGGCACATGGGTGGAGTTGATCTCTTTGATCAACTCATCCAGTATTATCCCTTCGCCAGGAGAACCAGGAGGTGGACACAGAAGCTCCTCAAATACCTCCTTCAGTTGGCTCTCCAGAATGCCTACATCCTCTACTGTGGGTACAATGCCGACGCCTGGAGGTTGTCCCACATCCAGTTTCTCGAGGTGGCCGGTAATGCCCTCATAAACTTTAATCCAGAGGAGTGGCCTTCCAACACCGCCCCCTGCCCCGAGCTCCAGATCTGCCCTGAGAGGATAGGGCCAGCTCGGTCTTCCTGCTCCTGCCGACGCCGCCCTTGATGATGCCGCCCCTGTTGCCACCGCCCTTGATTATGCCGCAGCCCTCCCTCACATTCCAATGTCCCGTTGGGTAGTGGACCCTGTGTGTCGGCTGCAGGCAGGGGATCACACACTGGAGCTCCTAGAAGGGCATAAGCAGAAACGATGCCGGGTGTGCCATATGAATGGCAGAAGAAGGCACACCCGGTACGTCTGTCGCACCTGCAAGGTAACACTTTGCAGGTTCAGGAAGTGAGACCACAAGTACCACACTGCGGTCATATATTGGAGTGCGCCTACCCGAGGGACACCTGAGGGCGCAGCGGACCGCCGAAGGGCGGCCCATCTGCAGTAAGGGCGCGTCTCCCTCCTCCACCTGTGCCTTGTCCTGTCGAGAGGAAAAAGATGCAAGACTCTTCAATGGAGGAGGGAGAAAACAAGAATAGAACGAAGAGTCTGGATTACGAGTGAGTATTCTGCATTGATTTTATATTTAGTTTTATATTTATTACAAGTTTTTATATATCTGTATTTATTGGTGTTGTGTATATTATTTCGTTTTATGTATTACGTTTTAGTTGTGTATTCACAAAATAAAAAAATATAATATATATATATGTGTATATATGAATGTGTATGTGTTTATATATATATATATATATATATATATATATATATATATATATATATATATATATATATATATATATATATATATATATATATATATATATATATATATATATTATATAATGATAAATATATATATATATATATATATATACCAATATATATAATATAACATTCTTTATTACAAGCTTTATATATATAAAATATCATCATCAGGCTGAAAAAACCAAGACCAGGAAGATGAGAATCAATAAAAAATTACAATAAAATGAATTGTCATAATAAATCTTCATAAAAATAAAATGAATTGTCTAATAAATCTTCAGCAAAAATATAAAATAAAATGAACAAGTAAATACAAACTAAAAGGGTGAGACGTAAAATAACGAAAAATTAAAAACACAAACATAAAAATATGAAAATAAAACTATAGTGAAATGTAAACAAACTACCACTCACAAAGTAAAATATTTAACGACCTAATTGAGTACCTACTATGAAATTACATGATAGCTAGTTGAATACCAGACGAGTTGTTGTTCAATTCCTGCTTCATCTTTTTAATAGTCAGCGACTCTGAAATTAAAAGGTCAGTCTGTTTGAACAAAAGACAGTACCGAAAATCCAGGTCAGTGAAAGGATGGTCCTGTGCTAAACTGTGTTTCTCTAATGGCAGAAAAGGGTGGTTTGGAAAGGGGAAACCTAGTTCTAATAGAAAGACCTCTGTGTTTCAAAATTCTGTGTCTGAGCCAGCGGGAACTAGATCCGTACGCATCTATGACCACACTGCGAACAAGTGAACAAGTAAGCGACACAGGAATTAAGGTCCACAGGCAGGTAGGCTTCTCTCTCAAAAGTGATCTTATTGTAAAAGGATTACAGAAAACAAACCGGAAACTGATTTGAGGGAAACAATGCTTAAGTATTTCTTGTAACTTTTTTCGGACCATATAGCATTGTTTCCCTCAAATCAGTTTCCGGTTTGTTTTCTGTAATCCTTTTACAATAAGATCACTTTTGAGAGAGAAGCCTACTCTGCCTGTGGACCTTAATTCCTGTGTCGTTTACTTGTTCACTTGTTCAGCAGTGTGGTCTGCGATACGTGAGATCTAGTTCCCGCTGGCTCAGACACAGAATTTTGAAACACAGAGGTCTTTCTATTAGAACTAGGTTTCCCCTTTCCAAACCACCCTTTCTGCCATTAGAGAACACAGTTTAGCACAGGACCATCCTTTCACTGACCTGGATTTTCGGTACTGTCTTTTTGTTCAAACAGACTGGACCTTTAATTTCAGAGTCGCTGACTATTAAAAAGATGAAGCCGGAATTGAACAACAACCTGTCTGGTATTCAACTAGCTATCGTGTAATTTAATAGTAGGTACTCAATTAGGTCGTTAAATATTTTACTTTGTGAGTGGTAGTTTGTTTACATTTCACTATAGTTTTATTTTCATATTTTTGTTTGTGTTTTTAATTTTTCGTTATTTTACGTCTCACCCTTTTAGTTTGTATTTACTTGTTCATTTTATATTTTCGTTAGTATTTTTGCTGAAGATTTATTATGACAATTCATTTTATTGCAATTTTATTGATTCTCATCCTTGTCGGTTTTTTCAGCCTGATGATGAGGTTTTTATACCTCAAAGCTTGTAATAAAGAATGTTCTTCCTGGTCTTGGCAATATTATATATCATTAAGCTAAGATTTCAATATATATATATATAATTATCGTATATATATATATATATATATATATATATATATATATATATATATATATATATATATATATATATATATATATTAAGGTCTTTTTGGTAAGCAAAAAATCTAAATTCTGGTCATATTCAATCATTTACCTTCATTTTGCAATAAACGGGAAGTCTCTAGCACAATATTTCGATTTATGGTGAATTTTTGAAAAAACTTTTTCCTTCCCTCCGCGCGCGGTAACTCTGCTGAAAATCTTAGAATTTCTTCAGTCACCTTGTCGTAATTTTCGCACCGTTTTATATTAGGCGTTACATAAAGTGTTATACATGAAAATGTGCGCTATTTCATGTAGAATACAACAAAAAATAACTCGTGGTTGTAGCTTTTATCAGTTTTGAAATAATTTCATATAAATCAGGATAAGTGACAAAATTTAAACCTTCGGTCAACTTTGACTTGACCGAAATGGTCGAAAAACGCAATGGTAAGCCAAAAATCTTACATTCTAGTAACATTCAATCATTTACCTTCATTTTGCAACAAACAGAAAGTCTGTAGCACAATATTTCGATTTATGGTGAATATTTGAAAAAAAGTTTTTCCTTACGTCCTCGTGCGCTAACTCTGCTGAAAATCTCAGAAATTCTTTAGTCACTTTGTCGTAATTTTTGCACCATTTTCTATCAGTTGTTACATAAAGTTTCATATATGAAAATGTGCGCAATTTCATGTAGAATACAACAAAAAATAACTAGTGGTTGTAGGTTTTATCAGTTTTGAAAAATATTCATATAAATCACGATAAGTGACAAAATTTAAACCTTTGGTCAACTTTGACTCGACCGAAATGGTCGAAAAACGCAATTGCAAGCCAAAACTCTTACATTCTAGTAACATTCAATCATTTACCTTCATTTTGCAACAAACGGGAAGTCTCTAGCACAATATTTCGATTTATGGTGAATTTTGAAAAAAACTTTTTCCTTCCCTCCGCACGTGCTAACTCTGCTGAAAATCTCAGCATTTCTTGAGTCACCTTGTCGTAATTTTAGCACCATTTTATATTAGGCATTACATAAAGTGTTATATATGAAAATGTGCGCAATTTCATGTAGAATACAACAAAAAATAACTCATGGTTGTAGCTTTTATCAATTTTGAAATATTTTCATATAAATCACTATGTGACAAAATTTGAACCTCGGTCAACTTTGACTCGACCGAAATGGTCGAAAAACGCAATTGTAAGCCAAAACTCTTACATTCTAGTAACATTCAATCATTTACCTTCATTTTGCAACAAACGGGAAGTCTCTAGCACAATATTTTGATTTATGGTGAATTTTTTAAAAAAACTTTTTCCTTCCCTCCGCGCACTGTAACTGCTGAAAATCTCAGCATTTCTTGAGTCACCTTGTTGTAATTTTCACACCGTTTTATATTAGGCGTTACATAAAGTGTTATACACGAAAATGTGCGCAATATCATGTAGAATACAACAAAAAATAACTCATTGTTGTAGCTTTTATCAGTTTTGAAATATTTTCGTATAAATCACGATAAATAGAAAAAATTCGAACTTCGGTCAACTTTAACGCTACCAAAATGGTCGAAAACTGCAATTGTAAGCAAAAACACTTACGGTCTAGTAATATTCAATCAATTACCTTCAATTGGCAACAAACGGGAAGTCTCTAGTACAATATTTCGATTTATGGTGAATTTTAGAATAAAACTTGTTTTTACATCAGCGAGTTACGAATTCTTGCATCATTTTGTGATAATATTCTCTCTGTGTTGCTTTGATCGTTTTATAATTTGTTATATACCAAAATCATCGCAATTTAGTGTACAATACAACGAAAAAAGAATAACTTATTAGCTTTAACCGTTTTGCTAACAGCACGGTTTGTATACAATTATATATGAAATTTTTTTTCGCGCTGTCATATATTAGGCAGTCCCCGGTTTACGACGGGGGTTCCGTTCTGACGACGCGTCGTAAGCCGAAAATCGTCGTAAACCGGAAAAATCGTCGAAAATCGTAAGAAAACCTTACTTTTAATCCTTTGAGTATCCTTTGGGTATCTTGAAAATGACATAACCTGCATTTTTATTGAGTCTTTCATGAAAACCCTCCAATATTGTACCATTCTACTGTTTTGAAGTGAGAGAGAGAGAGAGAGAGAGAGAGAGAGAGAGAGAGAGAGAGAGAGAGAGAGAGAGAGAGAGAGAGAGAGAGACTGCCTCACCACTTATCTACCAGAAAAAGACTTGGAATTTTACAGAACTACATTGCTCTCCCATTTTTACTTTAAGTATCATCCTACATCAAATATAGCTTAAATTATTATCCTGTTACTACTGTATTAATCTTTGAAATTATATTAATATCTTTTGAAAATCATCTTAAAGACTAGTACCCTTTTCCAGTCAGAGAGAGAGAGAGAGAGAGAGAGAGAGAGAGAGAGAGAGAGAGAGAGAGAGAGAGAGAGAGAGAGAATGAATTACCACTACAACTTACATTCAGCCATTCTTGTGCTGGCACAAGAGAGAGAGAGAGAGAGAGAGAGAGTTTATCACTTTAATCTCTTGAGGAATGTTAATCCATTTCTCTTTACTGCGACTGACAACAAAAAATTGCTTTTTTCTTTGCCTTCCAAAGATGTAGGCTACCACTACTTTTACCAAGCACTTTTAAAGCACCATGAACACAAACACACACACAGTGTGCATAGATAAAGAGACTCAAATTAGCAGTATCTTTTCCTGTGAGAGTGAAGGGCTGAACTTAGTATCGATTTATAATATATCTATTCATTTCTCATTCTACCTTTTGGAGAGAGAGAGAGAGAGAGAGAGAGAGAGAAACTGATCTTCTGCCCTTAGTCTTCTTTGAAAATGCATAAATGTTGTAATTTCAGTATGCTGTATTATTATTATTATTTAATCTTATTAATATTTGAAAATTAGCTCTTATTAGGTAAGTCATTTATATATCATACAAACGTAGTTAATCGTCATCTCCCACAAATTTGTTAGAAAAATGTTATGCAGTCATTCTCTCTCTCTCACGTTGGTGAGAGAGAGAGAAAAAATACTACGCACCCTCTTTATAGTGTATGCAAAGCCCGTGAGGTACAAGCTTTGTGATTGGTTAAAATCCCACCCTTCCTGCCAATAGCATGTCGTCAAGGAGGGTGGGAAGGGGATGAGGGGGTTGTTACAAGTTGTTATTGGCTACTGTCAGTCCTGCCAGCCAATAGCGTATCGTCATGGAGAGAAGGGGTTGCTACAAGCTCTGTTATTGGCTAATTCTAATCCCCCGAGCCGGTATCGTCATAAGCCTTCAAAAAAGCAATAAAAAAATTGTCACACAAGCAATGATGGGATTTTAGTATATTTTTATGTTTACATACAGTAGTCGATATTTTTTTGAAGGATATATGCAATAGAGAGAGAGATATGGGCGGTTGGCCTTACTTAAATCGCAGAAGTGAAATTATTCGTGAATTATTCGAGAACAGAGAGAGAGAGAGAGAGAGAGAGAGAGAGAGAGAGAGAGAGTTGAATGAAGTGATTACATCGGTAAGCAGTTTTATGATTTCACGGGATTTTAACTTAACTTTTATCGATACTTTCCTGTGGTTACTTAATATTAATACTTTAAAATTAGTAAATAATTTTTTCATCATAAAAAATGTATTTAGTCATGAAAATAAAATAAAAATCAGTAATTTAGTGAATATTGCTCTATGAAAAAATCCGAATGTAAATTTTCTTCCGTCAGTATCGTTGGACACGAGTCATCCCAAATATTACCGTCGAGAATCATAAGAAAACTTTAATTTTATTCCTTAGGTGTCGTGAAAACAACAAATCCTGCATTTATATTGAGTTTTTCAAAATAAAAACCCTCAGATATTGACCATTCTGCTGTTTTGGATGCATATCTCTTCCGATCGTCGTCGGACCGGCCGTCCAATCGAAATACCGTCGAAAATCGTAAGAAAACCTTACTTTTAATTATTTGGGTGTCTTGAAAACAATGAATCCTGCATTTATATTGTTTCTCATGATAAAAACCCTCCAAATATTGACCATTCTGCTGTTTTGGATGTATATTTCTTCCGATCGTGCGTCGGATTACGTCGCCAAAATACCGTCGAAAATCGTTAGGAAACCTTATTCTTAGTCCTTTGGGTGTCTTGAAAACAACGAATCCTGCATTTATATTAAGTTTCTCATAATAAAAACCCTCCAAATATTGACCATTCTGCTGTTTTGGATGCATATCTCTTCCGATCGTCGTCGGACTGGCGTCGTCCGAAATACCGTTTTTGAATCGTAAGAAAACCTTACTTTTAATCCTTTGGGTGTCTTGAAAACAATGAATCCTGCATTTATATTGAGTTTCTCAAAATAAAAACCCTCCAAATATTGACCATTCTGCTGTTTTGGATGCATATTTCTTCCGATCGTCGTCGGACTGGCGTCGTCTGAAATACCGTCGAAAATCGTAAAAAACCTTACTTTTATTCCTTTGGGTGCCTTGAAAACAATTTATCCTGCATTTACATTGAGTTTTTCAACAGAAAACCCTCCAAAATTTACCATTCTGCCATTCTGGAGCCATATTTCTTCCGTCGGACGGGCTTTGTCAGCGTCGTAAACCTGGAACATGCGTTGTAACCCAGGAAATAATTTTTTTATGAATATATTTGAAAAGCGTCGTAAACTCGGAACGTCGTAAGCCGAGACCGTCATAAACCGGGGACTGTCTATTTATATATGATAATGATATTTTTTTTCATTTCTGATGGTTGTATACTAAACTTCAGGCAGTGACAAAAAAAGGGGCCAAAAATGAACTCTTAATCTTAAAAACTAAGCGTGCTGTGATTTTTTTAAAAAACTTTTTTTCCGCTTTGGCGCTCACTCCCAAACGCCGCCGGTATACGACAGACGCTTTTGTTAATAGAGGCTCAGCGTTTAAGGGTTAAGGAAATGGCAAGAACTGTGGCTCTCCCCAAACCCCCTGTTTGCTACTAATTCAGAAGTATTATGGATAATATTAGTCCATGGGCAACAAATTTTAATAGGAATTGAAAAATAGAACTTTTGAAACTTAGTTGAGGATTGGGTATCAGTGTATGATCAGTGTGACAGGTTACTGTTAGTTGAACACATTCTGGTGCACTACCCCTGATTTGTAAGTGAATAAGGAAAGAATTGCTTTCAGTCAAAGTTTCTTGCCAAAATTTTGAATTAAAGGATCAAGTTAGCCCTTTATAGCCTTTTTAAAAAGACACTGGGATTTGTTATGACATTGAAATAGTTTGTTTTTAATATAGTTTATAAATGTACAGATAAGTGTGAAAGAAATGCATAATGTCCATATTTGGTATGTATTTTTTTATGTGGTTTTTTAATAATTTCAGATTATTCCATATACT
Source organism: Macrobrachium rosenbergii (assembly GCF_040412425.1). Classification (NCBI taxonomy): domain Eukaryota; kingdom Metazoa; phylum Arthropoda; class Malacostraca; order Decapoda; family Palaemonidae; genus Macrobrachium; species Macrobrachium rosenbergii. The sequence continues at coordinate 70,693,785 of NC_089761.1, forward strand.
GTATTCATTACTGTGAAAGTGTTAAATGGCCTCCTTGACCCTAATGCTAGCCATGTGGCCCAGATTTCATTTGAGACATTTATCCATGTATTCACTGGAACCACTTTATCAGACTAACTCATACTGTCACTCTCATCCCTCTAGATTGTTAAGGCATAGCAGGTAGTTTTGCTCTTACCAAATGGCTTGTCATAAATGTTTATATTCATATTTTGAGTATATTCTTTGATAGTGAAATGTTTCCTGCCTTATTATTATTAGACATAATACTTTCATTTACGAGAGATTTTTCATTGTTGAGAAAAAAATTCAAAATTTTACTTTCATACTCTTGGAGTACAGTCAGCATATTTAAGGTCTTATGTTTTAATGGTAAAGATAAAATAATTACCTAAATTTGATTTGTGTTTTAATGGTAAAGGTAAAATAATCAACCTACTTTTGATTTGTGTTTGAGAACCATTATCTCTTGGAACTACAGTTAAAATCCTTTTTTTTCTTTTAAATATCTTCAGAGGGAGAGAAAATGAATGTCATTATAACTCTTGTAATGATAATTGGATAAAATTTAAGCAGTTTTTTTCTTTTCAGTATCAGTATGAAATATTCCATCAAGCCTGGGATATGTTGAAGAGGATGTATGATAAGGAAGTAACGTTGCTGAATAAACTTATACCATCTTTGAAATCACAGAGTAAAGAAACCACCTCCATTATCAAACCTGCTTCTTTGGAAATGTCCACAGTTATAGCTGATGATAAAAACCCAGAGGATGAAAATGACATTTCAGAAAAAGGTGTTCCAGTAGTCATCCTTCATGAAGGAGGATATTGTGCAACTATAGTTGCACTATTAGCCACCAAAAGATTGATATTTGATATTGTGATTCCTGAACAGATAATTATGATGGACCAACAACAACAGCCTCTTTTGGATGACCAACCACAGAGCCTACTTCGAAGGTTCTCATCTCATACAGAGATGTCTGGGCGTAATATAAGTGACCCAAGAGATCCACTAAATGAGACGGAACAGCAGTTTCCATCGACTGAGTCACCGGTTACATTTCACATACTTGAAGATGTAAATAAAGAGGTGTCCAAGAAGGAAAGAAATTCAGTAGGTAGTAAAGATCAGAACATAAGTGAGGGGATGGTTTCAGAAGAAGTAATGAAAGGCTCAAGAGATTTTAGAAGGCCCGGGAAGAGGAAAGCAATAGGGAAAGATGTCATGAAAGTGAAGAAATCTAAAGTGAAGCATGAAGAGTTAGAACAAGTGGATGTGTCACATACAGCAACTTCACTGAGAGAAATAGAAGCAAGCAGTCTAGAAATTGATATGATGCACATTAATCAAAGTGTAAAATCAGGAAAGCTTATAAAGTGTAAACCATTTGATGAAGGAACTCTTTTAAAAAATGACATTGAGTTTGAGAAGGTAGAAGTGGAAAATGCTGAAGACTTCAGCAGTCAAGAATTGGGGGACTCATCCCAACCTGGAGAACTATCTTCAACTGAAGGAGAAGATTCGGAGGCTGCTATTGCTTCAGTGAGTTATATTTACCATGTGTTTGCCAGTGTTACAAATATTTAACAGTGATTTGCAAAAAGCTGAGCTAAATATTGTGAAGAATTTTAGTATTTTTGTTTTTATTGCATTTGTATGTTACTTTAAAAAATTAATTGGAAATTAGCAGGAAGAGAGGTATTTTATCATAATGCTCAACTGTTGCTATCATTACATAGTATTTGTTATATAACTACTCGTCACATTAACCTTAATTTACATCTACACAATCTGCCAGATACAGTACTCAACAGAAGAGGCAGAATTTTCTATTCTAAGTGGCAGATAGTACATCTGGATTTCAGAGTTCCCCTGCATATATATATATATATATATATATATATATATATATATATATATATATATATATATATATATATATATATATATATATATATATTAATGATAAATAATATATATATATATATGTATATATATATATATATATATATATATATATATATATATATATATATATATATATATATATATATATATATATATATATATATATATATATATATATATATATATATATATATATATATATATATATATATATATATATATATATATATATATATATATATATATATATAGCTTAATGATAAATAATATTGCCAAGACCAGGAAGAACATTCTTTATTGTACAAGCTTTTGAGGTATAAAACCTCATCATCAGGCTGAAAAAACCGACAAGGATGAGAATCAATAAAATTACAATAAAATGAATTGTCATAATAAATCTTCAGCAAAAATACTAACGAAATATATAAAATGAACAAGTAAATACAAACTAAAAGGGTGAGACGTAAAATAACGAAAAATTAAAAACACAAACATAAAAATATGAAAATAAAACTAAAGTGAAATGTAAACAAACTACCACTCACAAAGTAAAATATTTAACGACCTAATTGAGTACCTACTATGAAATTACACAATAGCTAGTTGAATACCAGACGAGTTGTTGTTCAATTCCGGCTTCATCTTTTTAATAGTCAGCGACTCTGAAATTAAAAGGTCCAGTCTATTTGAACAAAAAGACAGTACCAGAAAATCCAGGTCAGTGAAAGGATGGTCCTGTGCTAAACTGTGTTCTCTAATGGCAGAAAAGGGTGGTTTGGAAAGGGGAAACCTAGTTCTAATAGAAAGACCTCTGTGTTCCAAAATTCTGTGTCTGAGCCAGCGGGAACTAGATCCCACGTATCGCAGACCACACTGCGAACAAGTGAACAAGTAAACGACACAGGAATTAAGGTCCACAGGCAGAGTAGGCTTCTCTCTCAAAAGTGATCTTATTGTAAAAAGATTACAGAAAACAAACCGGAAACTGATTTGAGGGAAACAATGCTTAAGTATTTCTTGTAACTTTTTTCGGACCATATAGCTACTATGACCAAGGTAAGGCAATTTAATGTACTTTACATCTTTACTAGCAGTACTGTACACCGGTCTGGGACAAAACTTTTCATTTAAAAATTTTTTCAGAACTTTGTAAAATACAAAAATGGGATATGAGTTTTCAGAAAAATAATTCTGGTGGAAAACCATATCTTGATGAAATAAATTAAAGTTTAAACTTTTAGACTTTGAGGTTAGAGCACAAAAACGAAAGAAAGAGGTAGTTTTAACAGATTTGTCTTCACTAGATAGGGATTTAAAGAACAACCTTTCTTTTTTGGATTTTAAGTGTTTGTCATCGATTTTAGATTCCAACGTTGAGAAAAAATTGGCTGATGTTAGGCTTACACACAATAGAAAGTTAAGAAATCTCGGTGTTGACGTTAATAAGAAAGTAGATAGTAGTAAAGTTATTTTTAATTTTTCTAACATAAATTTAACGACAGATGAAAAGGAAGTTCTTTCTCTTGGTCTTGATTTTGCTTTGATCCCCATGAAATTCAATTTCTTTAAGTATTTTTAAGTTTTGAAAAACTATGTTCAACTTTGAGATGCTGTGACATTTTTGGCAGTGAAACCCTTACTTCACTTTTTTAGCAAAATTTCCGTAATTGCAAACGATACCTTCAAAAATTTTAATAGAAAAAGGAGGGTGACAATCAGTTAAATAAAGACAGAATCAATATTTTACGTAACCTTAAGAACGATAATAGTATAGTTATTACCAAGCCAGATAAAGGTAGGGTGTTGTATTAATGAATAGGTCTGATTATTTAGATAAAATTAATGAAATACTCTCTGACAATACAAAATTTAGGATTTTAAATGTAGATATTACGAGTCACATTTTGAAATTAGAAGACAAACTAAATAGGTTGCTTAGAGGTCTGAGAGATAAGATTGGGAAGCTACATATAGCTCTTTATTTGCTTCAGGGTCTAAGCCTGGTTATTTGTACGGCCTGCCTAAGGTACATAACATAGGAAACCCTTTAAGACCCATTATTTCCTCAATTGGTACTTTTAGTTATAACCTGTCTAAGTTTTTGGTTCCAGTTTTAAACCCTCTAACTTTAAGTGAATTTAACATATCTAATTCTTCCAAATTTGTTAAAGAATTATGCTCTTTCAATTTTAACCAAGATTTTGTAATGGCTAGTTTCGATGTAACCTCTCTTTTCACCAATATCCCATTAAAAGAAACAACCGACATTATTCTTAATAATATATGTGAAAACCATTTATCAGTGTTTGGACTTAATAAAATAAACTTGCAAAAATGATTACATTTAGCAACTGCTGATGGCATTTTTACTTTTGATGGTAAATTATATAATCAAATAGATGGAGTAGCTATGGGAAATTCCCTTGGACCTGTATATGTGGATTGCTTCATGGGTTATTGTGAAAGGATTTGGATGTCTGAATGCCCTAGTGCTTTCCAACCTTTGTATTACCATAGGTATGTAGATGATACTTTCCTTGTGTTTAAGGAATTATCACATGTTGATTCGTTTTTTGAATATTTTAATTCTCGTCGCCCTAACATTTCTTTTACTTGTGAGACGGAACAGGATAATAACTTGTCATTTTTAGATGTACAGGTATACAGAAATAGTGGCAAATTTGAGATCTCTGTTTATAGGAAAAGTACTTTTACTGGCTTGGGATTGAATTACCTCAGTTTTTCGCCAAAGTTGTATAAGATGAACTCAATACGCACTTTGATTAATAGAGCCTACAATGTTTGTTGTGATTTTAATTTATTTCATCAAGATATGGTTTTCCTCCAGAATTATTTTTCTGAAAACTCATATCCCATTTTTGTATTTTACAAAGTTCTGAAAAATTTTTTAAATGAAAAGTTTTGTCCCAGACCGGTGTACAGTACTGCTAGTAAAGATGTAAAGTACATTAAATTGCCTTACCTTGGTCATAGTAGCTATATGGTCCGAAAAAAGTTACAAGAAATACTTAAGCATTGTTTCCCTCAAATCAGTTTCCGGTTTGTTTCCTGTAATCCTTTTACAATAGGATCACTTTTGAGAGAGAAGCCTACTCTGCCTGTGGACCTTAATTCCTGTGTTGTTTACTTGTTCACTTGTTCGCAGTGTGGTCTGCGATATGTGGGATCTAGCTCCCGCTGGCTCAGACACAGAATTTTGGAACACAGAGGTCTTTCTATTAGAACTAGGTTTCCCCTTTCCAAACCACCCTTTTCTGCCATTAGAGAACACAGTTTAGCACAGGACCATCCTTTCACTGACCTGGATTTTTGGGTACTGTCTTTTTGTTCAAATAGACTGGACCTTTTAATTTCAGAGTCGCTGACTATTAAAAAGATGAAGCCGGAATTGAACAACTTGTCTGGTATTCAACTAGCTATCGTGTAATTTCATAGTAGGTACTCAATTAGGTCGTTAAATATTTTACTTTGTGAGTGGTAGTTTGTTTACATTTCACTTTAATTTTTTCATATTTTTATGTTTGTGTTTTTAATTTTTCGTTATTTTATGTCTCACCCTTTTAGTTTGTATTTACTTGTTCATTTTATATATTTTGTTAGTATTTTTGCTGAAGATTTATTATGACAGTTCATTTTATTGTAATTTTATTGATTCTCATCCTTGTCGGTTTTTTTCAGCCTGATGATGAGGTTTTACACCTCAAAGCTTGTACAATAAAGAATGTTCTTCCTGGTCTTGGCAATATTATTTATCATTAAGCTAAGATTTCCAAGTAGCCGCCCAATTACCGAGTATATATATATATATGTATGTATGTATACCATATTACCATATGTACCATATGTGTATATATGTATATATGTATATATGTATATATATATATATATATATATATATATATATATATATATATATATATATATATATATATATATATATATATATACACACACACACACACACACACACACACACACACACTGGGGACTGACAGTGTGACAATGTTCAATGCTCGTAAAAACATAGAAGAAAAAATGGATAGGCTACAGTATTTTGATATTAGGTGGTGGCCTGAATAGAAATGGACATAAGTCAAGTTGTTGATTGGTTTTCTATAAATACTGAATTTGCATTGAAATGGTTCTCTATGTATTAAAATATCTAAGAAAGGGAGGCAGTTGTCTTTTTCTAATTCTAAAGTAAATTTTATGGATGGTACCTGGTTATTCAAGTTAGAGAGTAAAAATCATTTACATCAACACCAGCAGGCAAAACAGCTAAAATACTGTCAAATGGTAAACATATATATATATATATATATATATATATATATATATATATATATATATATATATATATATATATATATATGTGTGTGTGTGTGTGTGTGTGTGTACAATCTACTGGTCACTGTTTACCAGATACATATGTAATTGTAATAATAGCTACAATGCCTTCTTAACTTCTCGAATCCTTGGCGCTTTTTTGGATACTTTTGTCACTACAAAGCCTTGAGATCCAAGTGCAAGGAATTGAAGTGGTTGTGAAATCCGGGAGCGGGAACGAGCCTGCATCACCATAATCACAAGGTGATCACGTTGCTGACCTGACCACGAGACGGTCAGGTCGGTAACGTGACCACCTTGTGATTATAGTGACGGGTACATTTCCCTCCTGGATTTCACAACCACTTCAGTTTCTTGCACTTGGATCTCAAGGCTTTGTAGTGACAAGCGTATCAAAAAAAGCGCAAAGAATCAAGAAGCTAAGAGGTCATTGTGGCTATTACAATTACATATATAAATACAGTAGACCCCCGTATTCGCGGGGATGCATACCACACCCTCCCGCGAATAGCTAAAACCTGCGAATACTTAGAACCCTTCTAAAAGCACTTAGAACTGCCTATTTTGATAATTCAAACAGACACAAAACAAACTAAAAATGCTTTACAAGTATTATCCTACTTACAATGGGGTTAGGTTTAAAAAAAAACCATCATTTGTTGGAAAAAACCTAAGAAATACCAAAACTTATCTCGAACATAGCCTAGCCTACACTAGGGTATTCAGTACCATGTATACATATATGGTAGCCTAGCCTACACTATAAAGTATTGTATACTCTATACATACACAGTATAGTAATTATTAATATCAGCTAATTCTGGAGGTTCATGCAAAGTGACTTATGATAATTCAGTGCGAAGAGAAATTGAGTAACAAGAATTAGCTTGGCCTGCACTATGGTACATTGCATACATATACGGTAGCATAGCCTACATTATACTGTACTCTATATTCACATATCGTATTATACAAACGTCAACATAACAAATATGCAACTTTTAAAATGTTATGCCTTAATTCACTGTATCCAATAATATTGTATATATTCTTTTATTGCTTTTTGTATTATAAATTGCGGTCATAGTGATCACTGTTTTGGTTTGGAAAGCGTTTATGCAGTGTTTATTTCTCCGTATTTAATTCAGTTCAGAGCGCTTTTCTTGCTTCTAGTTAGCGTAAATGAATCTCTAGATACTTTATTTATATGGGGCAAGGTTATTTTTCGTTATACAAAGTGTTTTTAAGTCGAAACATAACTAAAGTACGTCTTATTGTAAAAGTAATTCATCTATTTTTTCGTTAATAGATGACGATGGCTGTTTGAGGACATTTGTTTTGTGTAAAAAAAAATTCAAGGTTCCGTTCACTATTTTCACGTGATTTCATCATAATATGAGCTTTACGTATTTATCGTTTATCAGCGTAAAAATAACAGTAATGTGGTCTTTCATGCCCAGTAGTTTTGATTAAAATACTTTCTCTCCAATTTTAATTTAGATCAAGTTTCATCCGTGTTGCTGATGCATGATAATTTATAGTATAGTCATTAGCAGCTTGAACATTGTTTTCTCAGCTTTAGCCACAACTTGCAGCTTAAATTTAGCAGTATATTTCCTTGACAATCTTTTATCCATGCTGACTAAGGGTATAATTTAAAAATATATCAGTCCTATTCTACTTGACGTCATGTGTGTTATAAGCTACGGTAAATGTTTATTACTGTACGATGGTTGAAATACCAGTAAATGGCTGTTGTTGTCCAATTCGGTTATAAGCAAAAGAACAGTTTTTTGGTCGGTTGTTTATGGCTATACACATTTATGCAAGAGTATAACGTTACTAACAATACTTTTATCATTCTCTTTTACTTTTTTAACTAGAAGATGGGATGAAGAGATGGAGAAAAAGTTGTCAATTGTAGTTTGGTCTCCCTCACTGCCTGATTGTACACTGCTGCCTGCACCAGCACGGAACTTAAATATATTTTAAAAATAATATTGCGGTATCGGTATTAATTGCTTACCCCATTGCAAAATCTAATTATTGTAACTCGAGCATTACCTGAGTAGTTTAATAGTTTTATCACAAAAAGTGCATTTAGTCATGAAAATGAGATGAAAATACAGTAATTAGTGAATATTTCTGAGTGAAAAATACCGCGAATGGGCAAATTTTCCGCGAATAATCGGTAGATATGTTCCACAGAGAAATCCATGAATATGTGAGTCTGCGAATCATGAGATCGCGAATACGGGGTTTTACTATATATATATATGTGTGTATATATATATATATATATATATATATATATATATATATATATATATATATATATATATATATATATATATATATATATATATATATATATATATATATATATATATATATATATATATATATATATACAGGCAGTCCCCGGTTATCGGTGATCCGGTCTTACGGCGCTTGTCTAGTGACAACGATAACCGGATTTTTGACACCTATCCCTGGTTATTGGCGCTGATCCCCGGTTATCAGCGCCGATAACTGAGGACCGGCAATATTATCGATTTTCAGTTTTCTGTGATTTTCGGTTATCGTCACGCTGTCGGGAACGGAACTCTGCCAATAACCGGGGACTGCCTTTATATGTGTGTGTGTGCACATATGTATGTGTATATATGTATATATATGTGTATATATATATGTATGTATTTTTATATGTATATTTGTGTGTGTATGGGTATATATAATATATATATATATATATATATATATATATATATATATATATATATATATATATATATATATATATATATATATATATATATATATATATATATATATATATATATATATATATATATATATATATATATATATATATATATATATATATATATATATATATATATATATATATATATTGTTAGGAACTTCAAGATGGTCTGAAGTTTTTAAGGTTCTTTTTGGCCTGTATTTCAGATCAGTACCACAAAATGGGTAAGATCCCTGACAAACCAACACTCAAAGAGCACAATCTCAGAGAGGATACACAAAGCCACAAACTAAATTAACAATAATTTATTACAAAACAACACATAGCAAAAGAACCCCTCTGAAAACTGAATGATGGGGAGAAAAAAAAAACACAACTAGCACACACAACAACAAATCAGTCACTTCCTCTATCGCCTACCTAACTAGCATGCTAAGAAATAAGAGAAAGTGGAAGTAAGAAAAACACTCTTTCCCTAGCATACGATAGTAGGAGATCCAGGGGGGGAAAGGAAAACCTTAATCTATATATATATATACACATTTCAATTAATACCTTGTATGAAATACATACATTAGCAAAATATTAACAAGGATCCAATATTTTGGTTTCACAACGCAAACAAACACTAAGGCTAAATAGGGTAGTCCTTGCAGATGAATGCCGATGCTGGCACACTGTAGGCGTACAACTGACGTCCTTACAAACGATAAAGGGGATGCTGCTCTGACGCACGGAGAAACTAATGACGATAACAGATATATAATAATAATAAAGTGGGCTTACTCTTCTTCGCCACTGGAGGGTCTCCTCACGACTCCAAGGACGCAGTGTAAGGGCAGAGGCAGGAGAATACAGAGCGTATCTTACGCTCGCACAATGGGCTGTTCACGAGAGCAAATGCTGAGCTCTCCTCCAAATAATGAAGAAAACGGGTAGATAAGCACGGTGAGACACCGAGTCCAAGCCTCCAGCAACAGGCCCCAAGCACTCCAGCTTCAAACTAAGGGCAGGAGCACACGAAGTCACTCACAAGTGACGCAACATGGTGCAGGTGTGCAACAAGAAGTATCCTCTACCCAAAAGGTAAACTGCCGTAGACTGCCAAAAATTGTAGCACACTGGTCCTTCTATGACGGAGCCGAGAACAGAACTCCTGAGATAATGCCACAAGGCCCCCTCGACAGCTCCGGGAGAGGGACAAATATGACGTGGCACAGAAGACGAATGGCTGAATCACCATCACAAACATGAAAAACAAGAAACAAACTTCATGGGTGGAGTACCAATATAAAACAATAACAATCCTTGAGGGAAGGTAAAAGACCCAAAATCCAGCTTTCAGAGAGAAAGGCAAAAGAAACTAGATTAAACAAGCAAAGCATACGTTAAAAAGGGCCTGCAAAACTGAATAAATTATTAATTATATATATATATATATACATATATATATATATATATATATATATATATATATATATATATATATATATATATATATATATATATATATATATATATATATATATATATATATATATATATATATGACCCTGATCTCTCATAGGGTTGACTTACACTGGTCTGGCTTCAGTACTGTTGGTCATGCTTAAATAAGACACAGGGGGTAAATTTAGCAATGATCTGTAGTATCTAAAACTTACACAAGGGCCCACGTATCTAAGCGAACTAAAATTTACAGTAAACACGAGAGAGAGAGAGAGGCTGAAGGGGAACCTGGCAGATGAGCGCGGGGAAGTACGTCTTTTCCCTAACCTCGACAAAAATGCTCTGCCTACAAAAGGATGCCTTTTGGGCATCTTCCTCCTGCCTTGTAATACCTCAGAACCCCCGATTTCTTCTCTACTGGACATGATTGGCCCTGGCACTCCTCCTTAGGCCTATCAGCCAATCGGTGCCAGGTAAGGTGAAGCTAAATCCCAACGAACTTTTGGGGGTTTCTGGGGGTAGGAAAGTTTCCTCTGTCTGAGAGAAGATGACCGTTGACCCATCCTGTAATGGCGTCCTACGACTGCATCAGGATTCCGGGGAATTCTCACAAAGACTGAGAAGGGCTTATATAAATATATATATATATATATATATATATATATATATATATATATATATATATATATATATATATCTATATATATATATATCTATCTATATATATCTATATATCTATATATCTATCTATTATCTATCTATCTATCATCTATCTATGATTCATATACAAGCATTACTCTATAAATATATATATATATATTTAATATCCAATATATATATATGATACCATCACCGGAAATAAAAGCGATATTTTCATATATATTTTCACCGATGTTACGAAGGAATTTTAGTTGATAATAAGTTAATTCGTCCCGTGGGCTCAAACCAGCAAAGGACAAGAACTCAGGACTACAATGACGCCTTAGCCCACAAAGTCAACAAGTGAGGTATAAGTTATTACCGACCCTCATCTACAAATCACCGTCGAACTCAGGTATTTGTATTTAGAATCATAATATGGCTACATGCGACAAACGCACTACAAGGTTAGCATGGCAGAGGTGGGTTGATACTGATTCTACAGTAAATACAAATACCCGAGTTCGAAGGTGATTTGTAGGTGAGGGTCGGTAATAACTTATACCTCACTTGTTGGCTTTGTGGGCTAAGGCGTCACTGTAGTCCTGAGTTCTTGTCCTTCGCTGGTTCGAGCCTACGGCGACAAACTTATTATCAACTAAAAATTCCCTTTGGTAACATATATGAAAATATATTATTTCCTAGGTAGAGCGAATTGATATTAAAGGACGTTTGTAGACTAATGTTTATATATATATATATATATATATATATATATATATATATATATATATATATATATATATATATATATATATATATATATATATATAATATATATATATATATATATATATATATATATATATATATATATATATATATATATATATATATATATATATATATATATATATATATATATATATATATATATATATATATATATATATATATATATATATATATATATATATATATATATATATATATATATATATATATATATATATATATATATATATATATATATATATATATATATATATATATATATATATATATATATATATATATATATATATATATATATATATATATATATATATATATATATATATATATATATATATATATATATATATATATATATATATATGTATATATATATATATATATATATATATATATATATATATATATATATATATATATATATATATATATATATATATATATATATATATATATATATATATATATATATATATATATATATATATATATATATATATATATATATTGTTATAATTTTAAAGCTAGGTCTTGCTAGATAAATGGGGTATACTAGGATGATACGCAACTTAACCTTAATTACCACAAAAAATCTGGACTCTGGCCTTGGGGACAGCTAAAATTACAAACGACTAAATATCAGGGGGTTAGTGATTAGGCAAACTGAGGTTTAACTTAATTCATTATATTTACAAAAGAAAACACATCAGAATAATCGTAGTGTAATTCTGGGTTAATGAGAATTTCCTGGAGGGAGTACAATGGGTTTCCCACTTCAAAGGTTGTTGATGAAGTAGCGAGGCCACTACGCACACAGTTACACTTAGATCCACAGTTGGGTACTCCTATCCTGCAGTCGAAACACTCACTGTTACTTAACCGAAACTAGCACTGTAATGAGGGAATCGAGGAATTGCATTGAAGATGCCAAAACTGAACTTGATTCCAGTGACTCAAATATCATACGCTTACGTTACACTTCTCGTAAATGCTTTGCAAATTAAACAGCACAAAATACAAAGCAATGCAGGTCTCACTGTAATTATATTGCACTATGAAAAGAAAGGAACACAGTTGGAGGAGATGGGGAACGTGGATGACGGAAAACCTTAATCCTGGTACATTACCTTTCGTTAGGAGCTGAAGCTCTCTTATGAGGCCTAGCGAGGGGCAGGGCAAGCGAATCAGTTCACAACAAAAGTTACTTTTTACTGCCAGCCACATGTCAGAAATAGGTAGTTGATAGAGCAAGGGATGGAGCTCTAGATTCTGTGGTGCCACTGACAATTCTGAGAGCAAGCTCCTCTCTCCAGGACCCTTTATAGCTTCAGAAGTTACGGCTTTCTCTTCCTAGGTGGCATTGTGGTCACTCTGCGTAGGAGGGAATATTCTTAATAATATATATATATATATATATATATATATATATATATATATATATATATATATATATATATATATATATAATATATATATATATATAATATATATATATATATATATATATATATATATATATATATATTATATATGTGTGTGTGTATAGTTATATATGTGTGTATATACAGGCAGTCCCCGGTTTACGACGGGGGTTCCGTTCTTACGCTGCATTGTAAGCCAAAAATTGTCATAAACTGAAATATCGTCAAAAATCCTAAGAAAACCTTACTTTTAATGCTCTAGGTGTATTGGAAACGATGTAAACTGCATTTTTATTGAGTTTTTCAGGAAAAAACCTCTAAATTTTGATTATTCTGCCATTTGGAGCCATATTTCTTCCATCAGATCGGCGTACGACGCATCATAACCCTGGAACATGTATCGTAAACTGGGAAATAATTTCTGATGAATATACGTGAAAAGTGTCGCAACCTCGGAATGTCGTAAACTGGACCAGTCATAAACCGGGGACTGCCCGTATATACAGTATATGTGTGTGTGTATACTGTATACAGGTAGTGCTCGAGTTACGATAATTCGCTTTTACGATGGGGTTAGCAATTAATATCAGTACAACAATTTTTTGAAAATACGTATTTTTAAATTTCGCGGACGACTGGCGCAGGCAACAACGTACAATCAGGCAGTGTACATTGTACGATATGTTGGCCCGAGACTCTGGGAGGCTGGAATAGGTACATTAATTCAATGAGCCGACCTCACTTGCTCTTGTTGTGTCGGAAGTTAAAATAGGTCAGTGTTCGCTTGCAATGTTTGTGTGTTTGTAAACACAGGTAGTGCACGAGTGACGATAATTCGTCTTATGATAATTCGAGTTTACGATGGAGTTAACAATTAATACCAGTTCGACAATATTTAGAGAATATTTTTAAATTTCGAGCTGGCACAGGCAACAGCGTACAGTTGTTGTACAATCAAGCAGCAAGAGAGACCAACTTACAATAGACCAACTTCTTTTTCCCCATCTCTTTATTCCATCTTCTAGTTAAAAAAGTAAGAGAATGATAAAAGTATTGTTAGTAACCTTATACTCTTGCGAAAATGCGTCAGCCATAAACAACCGAACGAGAAGCTGTTGTTTTGCTAATAACTGAATCGGATAACAACTGTTTTGCTTGTATTTCAACCATCATACGGTTAAACAATTACTGTAGTTATGTTAAAAATGACGTTAAGTACTGATATATTTGTACACTATACTCTTATCCGCTTTGGAGAAAAGATTGGCAAAGAAATATAGTGCTACAGTAAATTTAAGCTGCAAGTTGTAGTTGAAGCTGAGAAAAGAATGTTCAAGCTGCTAATGACTATAAATTATCGTGCATTGGCAACATGGATGAAACTCGACCGCAAATAAAATTGGAAAGTATTTTAATCAAAAGTACTGGGCATGAAAGAACATATTACTGTTGTTTTCACGCCGATAAAAGATAAATACGAAAAGCTCGTAGTATGATGATGAAATCAAGAGAAAAAAGCGAACCGAATCTTGATTTTTTTTTACACAAAACAAACATGCCCCCAAACGGCCAGCCGCCAACGTCATCTAATAATGAAAAAAATAGCTAAATTAATTTCAGAACGAGACATATTTAAGTTATATTTCGACTTAAAAACACTTCGTATAATGAAAAATATATATGCCCCTTATAAGTAAAGTATCTAGAGGTTCATTTACGTTAACTAGAAGCAAGAAATGCCCCCTGAGCCGAGTTAAATGCGGTGAAATAAAGACCGCGTGATCAATTCCCAAACCAAAACATTTGATCGCTATGATCGGAATTTATAATGCAAAAGCATTATAAGAATATTTACAATTGGATACAGTGTAGTAAAGCATAACTTTTTGAAAGATCCATGGAAAAGATGCACATTCGTTATTTTGATGTTTGTATAATATGGTGTTATTATGTGAAAATAGAATACAGTATAATGTAGGCTAGGCTACCGCATATGATATACGAAAGTGCAGGCTAGGCCTTGTTTGTTATTCAATTTCTCTTTATACTGACTTACCATGTCAATCTGCATTGAACCTGCAGAATTAGCAGACACTAATAATTACTATACCATATATGTATAAAGTATACTGTGTAGTGTAGGTTAGGCTACCATATATGTATAGATAAGTAAGTATACCTTAGTTTTACCAGACCACTGAGCTGATTAACAGCTCTCCTAGGGCTGGCCTGAAGGATTAGACTTATTTTACGTGGCTAAGAACCAATTGGTTACTTAGCAACGGGACCTACTGCTTATTGTGGAATCCGAACCACATTATAGCGAGAAATGAATTTCTATCACCAGAAATAAATTCCTCTAACTCTTCATCAGCTGGCCGGAGACTCGAACTTGGGCCTAGCAAGTGCTAGTCCACCGCTCTGCAGACCCACCTAGCGAAGAGCTACATATATGGTACTGATTACCCTAGTGTAGGCTAGGCCATATTCGAGTTACGATCTTTTCAACAAACAATGGTTTTTTTGGAACCTAACCCCATCGTAAGTAGGGGAAGGCCTGTATGTATATATATATATACAGTATATATATATATATATTATATGTAATTTTTTTTTATAGCGTAATCGCTGTTTCGTCCTCAAGGAGTACCTTCCATGGTCTACCAGAGCTCCATGGTGACCAAACTAATATCAAAGAATTTTCTTCTAGTTGGTCTTTTGGCCAGGTATTGTGTCGGAATGATTAACATTATAACACATGATGGAGTATATAATGGACTCAAAGATAAGAGGGCACTTTCCCTTATCTTCAGCAAAGTTGAACCCAGTTTTTCCAACATCAAAAGAACCCTGCAAGAAAGAGAAGTGACTATTGTGCATGCGCATCCGCCCTCTTGTTTACAACCGGACCGTTAAAAGACCAAGGAGCCATTATCCTCTGTTTGGTCTAAAGCGAACAGTTCACGTCGTTACCAGCGCTCTGAAAAAATTCTACTTTTTTCTCCATTTTAGTATCGAGGATTATGGAAACATCAAAAATAGCAAGATAAGTGCTCAATATTAACAAACAGTTGAAAGTTTTAGTTTTAAACTTCTGGAATTTATATAATTTGTGTGTTAAAGCTGGAACCCGGCTCGTTGATCGCTAGCCTACCTATAGTACATTCACATCAGCCGTGCATTTGGTGCCTAGTGCTGTCCCTTATGACGTTCCTGATTGGCTAGTGGTCAGCCAATCACAGCACTGGAAAATGGCCAGCCTGCAGTCTCTCTCAAAGCTCCAGACAGTGAACATCTCCGCTCCGACACCTGAAGAACATGTCTTTCAAAAGTTATAACTTTCATTACACCTCAGTTTTACCCAAAGAATAGTAGTGTTTCCCAATTTCATCACTAAACATGTCAAGCCAGTGGCTGAAGGATTATAATGATATATGAATTATTTACTTCAATAAGCTCAATGGTAAGATATTTGGTAGTGAAATAAACAAGAAATTTTAAAGATAAAATGTAATGACTCGTCTATGGCCATCCGAACAAAGAGGTAACTTCTTTATGCGGGTGCGACCAGCTGCACTTTACAGTAGCGCCCTATTAGGGGCCGCGGTACGGAAAACAATTAAAATGTGTAATTATAGACTACATACATATGTAGATACACAAAAAAGTATATGTGTATGTAACTTTTTTTGTAGGGGGCGAGGAGGCTCACAATATTAGTAGTGTAGCTGATTGCAGACGGCCATAGATGAGTCATTACATAATTCTAGGCTCGTTTGTTGAACTAGAATGCAAGATCTGACATACAAGTGCGGCCCCAAATAACAACAAGCGAAAGCAAGAGATTCCTCTAGAAGTAGGCCTAAGGAATGTGTAAGGAGCTGGCTGGTTGCTCAGGATAGGCTATAGTATGCGTGCATCCCCCCACATTTTAATATTCTTAATCGCTTACTTGCTATTTTCATATTGATTGATAGCCCTACCTATACTTTTTAGGTAGCATTGCCATCCATGACATTTAAGCTCTGAAATTTTATGAGACACAAGACGATAAATGATGAATGCACTGTACAGTATTTTGATGTAAGGAATGAAAGAATACATTTTATCTTTAAAAATTTCTTGTTTATTTCACTATCAAATATCTTACCATTAAGTTTATTGAATTAAATAATTCATATATCATTATAATCCTTCAACCATTGGCTTGACATGTTTAGTGATGAAATTTGGAAACACTACTATTCTTTGGGTAAAACTGAGGTTTAATGAAAGTTATAACTTTTGAAAGACATGTTCTTCAGGGCTCGAAGCGATGTTCACTCTCTCCAGCTTTGAGAGAGACTGCAGATTGGCCATTTTCCAGCGCTGTGATTGGCTGACCACTAACCAATCAGGAACGTCGTAAGGGACAGCGCTATGCACCAAATGCACGGCTGATGTGAATGTACTATAGTTTCGTAATGCATTGATTGCTACCTAGTTTCGTAAAACGAAAATTGTTTTAAAATTAACCAAATGATTTAACTAAAAGAAATGTTCCACAACTTATTATTAATATGGAAAAGGCTTTCAGATTATACGATGTCTACAATAATCTAGGCAGTAAGTGAGAATAATTCAGACTAGATTAATAGTGGATGTTGTCTGTAGCCTATGTACATCCTTGGATTACGTATCCTAAGTGGCCAAGCTTAGACTGAGGACCCTAGGATCTGATAATAATATCTGGGCAAAGTAAATCGATAGCCTAACAATGAGGCTACATATTAGTGTAAATTTTTTCCCTTTTATGTAAGGCTGTGCACCTTAGCATGAGCTAAATAATCCAAGACTAGCCTAGGCATTACCCTATATAAGTTACGTTGTAACTTTTCATGAAACATCCCATTTCTGGACTAAATTCTTAGCCTAGACCATGTAATTAGGACTAGATGAAATCGTAATCTGTGCTGGATGAGATGGTAACCTAGCCTTAAGGCTACATACTAAGGTAGGCTAATTGTGTTTTGTTTATGTAACCCATACACTTGAGTGTGAATTAAATAATCCAGATTAGTAAGTTATAACCTGGTTATAAGGTTTCACTAATAAGGTTACACAATAGTGATTACTGTTTTATATAGTAAACCAAATAGCCTAGGATTGGATATAAACAACAAACTGGGTTAGACAAATAGTTGAATAATTATAAGGTTATAATAATCTGGATTAGGCAATACCCTATACTAGGTTAACAAAAAACAAAAAAGCCTAGGATTATACAAACAGTATCCTAGCCTAAATAAAATAACCTAGTTTGTTATGACTCGGTAACGTAAAGGTGATATAAACCCAGAACAGGCAGTAGCCTAACCATATTAAGTAGGAACCCCCTTATAAGGAATATCTTACAATTAGCCTAAAACAGCAATGGCCAAATATCAGATGAAAAGGTAGTCTCGGTGACATAAAACAGAAAAATAGATAAGAGAATTATTTTCTGTAAAGTTTATATCTTTTAAGCTGTAAATAAGCCTAGAATAGGTTAAGCAAGAACCTTCTAAGAAATCCTCTATTCTTAGCTTAAAGTAGATTAAACTAGAATCATTACCCAAAGCTATAAAAAACAGTAGTTTGGGTTAGTCAAACAAATTAGTTCATAGCAGTTAGTCTGAATGGCATGACAATTGGAATTAAAAATTTCACTTGGTCATTGCAAAAGGACTAGCAGTGTATAAGTAATACAGCCATGTACAGGTATCAAAACTATCCTAAACCTTAGAAGGTTTAACATAGATATTTAATTAAATGTATTAAAACTGTACAATTGTAATCAAATTAACCTGTAATATGAAAACTATATGAGTAACTACAGAAGTGCCCCTCATTTAAAAACAGTTATACTAACTAGCTTCTGAAAACAACTTGCTTTATATCACTACAAGGCCGCCATTAGGCAGGATCCTCAGTTCAATATGCTCCTGGCAGCAAGTTTTAAGGACGAAACAGCTCTTTTTAAGCTGTCTCAGTGGGGCCTAGGGTTCAGTAGGGGTGAGGAAGGGGGAGATTATCTTCCCGGCAGAACTCCGGCAGCAGGTATTTAACCCTTCCTCTGAACAACATCAATGTGTGGGCCAAAACCCATTAACATCAGTCGCCAATACCTCCCAGGTTAACCCTGTGGAGGAAGTAGAGGAATCTTTACATGGAGTTCACATTCTTATTAAAAAATATGGAGTGAACATTGCCATCGAAATGGCCCTGCTGAACCCAGAAGGCTTAGGGACTTAAACTTAAGCTAGCCATGGGATAAACCTCCCAGAAGGAATTCTATTCCCCATGCAGCTATCATTGCTGAATAGGATCTTTCCCCCAAAAAGGAATCTGGGATCCACCTAACGCAGACTAAAATGTGTACTTTTTTGGAATGGTATAGTAACTTGCCCAGGACTTCTGTCCCTTCATTAGCAGGCATTTACAGTTTAGTTGCTGAAGCTCAGATTGCACAAGCTCCCCCAAAAGGGATAGACATTTTGCGGCAAGCTCCCCAAAAAAGGGATACACAGTTTGCAGCATTTGATCAGTTCTGTAAGGAAATTGAGTTTTTATTGACCTTAACCCCAAAAGGGATACACAGTTTGCAGCAAGCTCCCCCAAAAGGGATACACAGTTTGTGACATTTGATCAGTTCTGTAAGGAAATTGAGTTTTTATTGACCTGTACCCCTAAAAGGAAACACTGCTTGCAGCAAGTTCCCCCAAAAGGGATACACAGTTTGCGCCATTTGGTCAATTGTGTAAGGAAATTGAGTACCATCAAAGATGCCCTTGCCACAGAATGGCAATATATAAGGGACATCAAGCATGATTCTGAAGAGCAAAGTCAGTCAGTCATGTACACACCAGAGTGTAAAAGTACTACATCCTGTAACCAGAAAGTGAGTGTAGATACAAATGCCGCCCAAACAAGGTCTGATTTTAGAATTCCGACTAGGAACAACAATGGGTCAGTTTGGAATACAGAATTTCAGGCCAAAACATAATGGGCTCCAGTACTCGCCCCTGATGGTACTGATAATCCTTGGTGAGACACCTCAACGTGCACTTTTCTCCCAATGGCAAGTAGGTGATTAGAGTGAGAAAAGCTATGATCGAAGTTGTAAATGTAGAATTTACAAACGGCAGCATTCCTTAATACAGAATGGCACCTGGTACCATCCTTACCAGACATGGAGAAACCACTAACAGAAATGGTTTTCTTACCTGTGCCTATAGCATTAAAAACTAAAGAAATCACCCTTTACCATGTCAATGAAAAATGGATGTCTACTTACTTTTTGAATTAGACCCAAGTTGCTCACCAAGTAGCCTCATCAGAATTTTATGCTAGGCTCCGACTCTTCAGCATTATAACCTCTACCACCTTGCTGGAAGATGCCATCTTAAGGCTTCCAGAACATCCCAGGATAATTTTTGCTGTTGAGGCCAAAAGTCTTACGAGAACCCGAAGAAAAGCACTCTTTGACTTCCTAGAATAGCGCATAAAATTGCGAGTGGAAGCATTGGAGAGCTCCATCAAATCACTCTCCAGTGTCACTGCATTGTTACATTCTAACCCCTTCTGTAAGGACCTGTTAGAGGAGTCTGTTGTGGCTCAACTCAATGAGCATGCCTACCAATAGAATTGTACAGTGTACGCAAGCTCTTTGTTGGTCGAGTCGGTAGAACTGTGGACTAGCACTTGCTAGGCCTGAGTTCAAGTCTCCGGCCGGCTGATGAAGAGTTAGAGGAATTTATTTCTGGTGATAGAAATTCATTTCTCGCTGTAATGTGGTTCGGATTCCACAATAAGCTGTAGATCCCATTGCTAAGTAACCAATTGGTTCTTAGCCACGTAAAATAAGTCTAATCCTTCGGGCCAGCCATAGGAGAGCTGTTAATCAGCTCAGTGGTCTGGTAAAACTAAGGTATACTTTTTTTTTGTAGTGTACGCTTTTTTGGGAAAAGAGGAATTCAGGAAACAAAGAATCCAAAATTTTCCTTTACCCAACCCCATAAAAGGCTCACTTTGATCCAACCCCAAAAAAGGCTCACTTTGATAAAAAATCATATAAGCCTTCAGTCACCGCCAAAAATTTTTCCTCAAAAAACAGTTGGGTGGTCAGAAGGGACAATTCCCAGCAAAGGGACATCAGTAACTTCAAGGCCATCCTTTATCACAAGGTCCAAAAACCATCTCATAGGGGGAAAAAGGAAAAACAACACCTGGAATGTCTATCAAAGGTGAAGGCAGAGGAGGAGGCAGATACCAAGGGGAATTATCTTGGTTGGGGGTCAGCTTAGATGACATCGCAGACAATGGAAGTTTTCCCTGTGGGGGAACAGAAACTTGCGTATTTTTATATATGTAACTTACCCAGTAATTACATAGCTAAGAGTTTCTTGCCTCAGCAGCTTAAATAAAAAAATTTACAGGGTTAGCACTTCAGTTTATTGCAGGTGCTGGTCTCTCTCACTAACGAGAGTATCAGGAACTACTCGGCAAACATTCATCATTACATTTCTGCTGATGCTCGAGTCAACACAGAGCATCTATGTCAGCTTTGTTCTTAAATTTGCCGGTCAGAGACCGGATTTTGGTGATGTTTTATCGCCGATTTCGGGAGCCTTCAAGCTTACAGCATTCAGGACAGTTTTTTATTGTTTTGTTTAATTTGTCATATTTCACAACAGTAGCGAACTTATAATCAAGTGTTTAACTACCGATAGCATAGTTTAACCAACGATTTCGCCTTTACCGGTGAATGTAAACATTGTGTTTGTTGCCGAACAGTAACATGATATTGTTTCTTATCCGCAAGTCTCAGTCTTAATTAGAATTTGAGACTTGTATGTATGATGATACAGCGTGTACTTATGTATGATGATACAGTGTGCACTTCGTCTTGAATAGCGTATAATGTTTGCTACCAAACAGAATTTCCTTTGTAAAGAAACAGTTTTGCGTTCGCTGCCTCTTCTTTAGCGTAAAATATTAATGTTGTGTTACCTACCCAACCAATATTTTCATTTTTGAAAGGCATAACTGTAAATCTCAAGCTTGTGGCAGGAATTGAGACATGTAGATATCATCTTGGTCCGTAAAGGTTAACTTTCCTTTTCCGAGTAGTGTAATGAACATAACCTTGTATTCACTCCAGACTGATTTGTTGAGCATAAATTTGTTCTTAAAAATTAATTGAACATATTATTACATTTTACTTTGCAGAGAACTGAAAAGTGTAATCTGAATTTTTGAGAATGAAATGCACCAGCGAGCCTCAAAATAATGTTTAATGAGTATTGAGATATTTATGTTAAAGGAATTAAGATATCTGTATATGGTACTCTGTGTTCTTCATAAAATTCTTAAAAAAATTAATTGAACATATTATATATTACACTTTTCTTTGCAGAGACTGAAGTGTGTAAGGGCAGAATACAGTGGGAGAGAATTGTGCTCATTGTTTTGGTTACGACGTGCTTTCGGAGTATGACGGGAATCATGAAGAGTTACACATTTTTTAACTCCTTCTACAAGCACCCAGTAGCGCTCTCCTGCTCTGAATGCAAAACGCTTGGCGCCTGCTTGAGCTACTGGCTCGACGGCTGCCAGCTGCAGAATGCTCAGAGCCTGCTCGAACTACTGACTCGGCGACTGCCAACTGCAGAACGCTCGGTGTCTGTTCAAGCTTTTGGCTCGACTGCTGCCAACTGCAGAGCGCTCGGCGCCTGCTCGAGCTACTGGCTTGGTGACAGCCAACTGCAGAGCGTGCTTGAGCTACTGGCTCGATTGCAGAACGCTTACGCCTGCTCGAGCTACTGGCGATCGACAGAACTGCAGAGCGCGTTTAATTGCCAACTGCAGGCTCGGGGGCGCCAACTGCAGAACGCCGCCTGCTCGAGCTACTGGCTCGGCGACAGCCAACTGCAGAGCGTTCAGCGCCACTGCAGAGCTACTGGCTCGGCGCCTGCCAACTGCAGAATGCTACTGGCTCGATACTGGCTCAGCGGCCGCCAACTGCAGAGCACTGATGCCTGCTCGAGCTACTGGCTCGAGCAGAGCGCCGATGCCTGCGCTCTACTGGCTTGACGGCCGCCAACTGCAGAGCGCTCAATGCCTGCTCGAGCTACTGGCTTGACGGCCGCCAACTGCAGAACGCGTGGCGCCTGCTCGAGCTACTGGCTCGGCGACAGCCAACTGCAGAGCGTTCGGCGCCAGCTTGAGCTACTGGCTCGACGCCCGCCAACTGCAGAATGATTGGCGCCTGCTCGAGCTACTGGCTCGGCGGCCGCCAACTGCAGAGTGCTCGATGCCTGCTCGAGCTACTGGCTCGACGGCCGCCAACTGCAGAATGTTCAGCGCCAGCTTTTGGGCGCTTTCGCCGCTGTCAGGCACTGGCGCCAGTTACTGTTACTGGTACCCTGGCGCCATCTAAGTCATCTCTCTCCCACTGCTAACCTTCCTGCCCATTTTATCCACTTGCTCCCACGCCTGGCTCCCTCACTTCCTTCTCGTGCCATTGCCAGTCTTGTTTTAGGTTAACAGATGTTAACCTTGTGATAGTGAAGTATTATGCAGTGGAGGAGGTGTCTATTTGTCCCTCGATTCTCCCAGACAAAGGTCCCTGTCATACTCCCATACACTAGAAGGAGACATACTGGAAGTCCAAGGGAGGTCGGGGGGGTTACACACGGGTATTCGCCCCTTCAGTTGAGCCTGTTGCCGGTCCCAGGTATCAACAGACAGCCTGGGAAGGCATCTTTCTGGATGTGTAGTGGAGGGGGCGGCTGCTCATCCCGCTGATTCTCCTAGGCGCAGGTCACTGCCATACTCCCCTCTACCTGGGAGGAGGCATACCAGTAGCCCAAGGGAGGTCAGTGGGGTCTGCCCACGGGCAGTCGTCTCCTCAGTCCAACCTGTTGCATCCCAGGTTGCGACAAGAGACAGCCACTGGAAAGGCATCTCGGAAGTGCATCGGCTGATTCTCCTAGGCACAGGTCACTGCCATACTCCCCTCTACCTGGGAGGAGGCATACCAGTAGCCCAAGGGAGTTCAGTGGGGTCTGCCCATGGGCAGTCGTCGCCCCAGTCCAACCTGTTACATCCCAGGTTGCGACTAGAGACAGCCACTGAAAAGGTGTCTCGGAAGTGCATCGACTTTTGTCAAGTTCTGAAGAAGCGCCGCCTCGTAGGAGCCATCTTCGTCGTTTTACGGAGGATTCTTGCCCAGTCAGAGACACTTCTCTGGTAAAGATCCGTTCCCACATCTCCCTTACAAGAGAATGAGGGAGCCCTCCTTCAGTTCTCAACCTTTGTGCAGCAAGTTGGACACCCCAGAGCATTTTTCTCCTCTCCTCAGCGCCAGGAGTGAGGTTCTAGCTCTCTACACCTCTCGGGCGAGCAGTTCCAAGTTTCACAAAGTGCTCTGTTTCCTTGGAACATCCTGTTTTGGTGGGATGTCATGTTGAGTGCCTTGGAGCAGACAAGTGTCCTGTAGCAGCCGGGTGCCCTGATGCGGCCCAGCGCCCTGATGCAACCGAGCCCCCTGATGCAACAGAGTGCCCTGATGCGGCCAAGCGCCCTGACGCAGTCAGGAGCTCTGAGAGGGTCAGACTTTCTCTTTCGTTGGAGCACCCTGAAGCTGCCGAACTCCTGATAACGCTTGAACGTCATCAAGTTTCCAAGTGCCCTGCAGCTTTGGATAAGTCTTCTTCTACTTTGGACCCAGCACTCGAACCTTGGAAACAAAAAACTGGATAATATCCTTCATCTTCTGCAGATACCTGCAGTGCAGACTGCACCTGGATCAGTTTGATGACATCTCCGATTTCTTCTGTTGAGGAAGAAAAGGAGAAGGATACGTCTGCTGCGCCATATGCAGCACTCCTTAAGTGCCTTCTTCAACAGTTCCCGGATTTTTTCACTCCGTCCTCTCCTTCTTCTCCAGGCTTTTCTTCCTAAGATGGTTCTTTCTAAATCTTCGAAGAATGCTTTTCTCCAAGTAGAGGAATGGCTTTCTGACAAGAGGGATCAAGGAAGGGCCTGTTTTAGTGTTTTACCCCCTCTCATCTCTGACGTAGGCGGTACTTGTCGTATTCAACGGGAGAAACTCCTTCCCTGGGAGTGCCTGACTCCTCCCAGGGGGTCTTTTCTGCGCCTATTGACTCGGGACAGAGATTGGCTCTCACATTGACGAAAACGTTCTTTTCAGCTCAGGAGATGGATCACCTGTTGAAGAGTATTTTTAAGGCCTTCAAAGTGTGTAGTTTCTCGACTGGTGTTTGGGAGCTTCAGGAATCTCCTTTCTTGTATGCTGAAGCTGCAGACCTGGAGAATTTTCTCTCTTGCGCAGGTAAAGCCGTCAGAGGTGGATCGCTTGAAGTAGCTGCCCTGTATGTCATGGGCGTCCTGAAGGAGCGCAAACTGTGGGTCTCATTTACAGCGAAGGTTTTCGACCCCACAGAAATCGGCCCTCCTGCTTTCCCCTCTGGATAAACGGCTTTTGTTTCCGCAAAATCTTCCTCTCGCAAGTGAGGATTTGGTCCTTCATGCTCCTGTTTGGGTCAGGCTTCGTGTCTTTTGGGAGAGATGGAACAAAAGAGGAGCGGATCAGTGGGTAGTAAAATTTTTTTTTTTTTTTTTTTTTTAAAAGGGATACACTATCCCTTTCAAGGAGAATCCCCCATTGACTGACACTCCTGTTGTATTGACAGCTTACTCCATCGGTTACGAGAAGCATTCGGCCTTGTCGAAGGAAGTGTCCTCTCTTCTGAACAAAAAGGCAATAGAATTAGTAAAAAATACAGATATCCCTGGCCATGCAGGATGCTTATTTAAATATTCCGGCTAACCCGGATTCGAGGAAATGTCTACATTTCGTTTTCGAGGACCAGATCTTTCAATTTGGAGCACTTGGTTCTGGTCTCTCAAAGGCCCCACAAGTCTTCACTCGAGTTTTGAATCCTGTGGCGGGTTGGCTACATTTAGCAGGAGTGAGGATCTTGCTATGTCTGGACAATTGGCTAATTCGATCACCTACGAAGAATCAATGCACGAAGGGCTTGCAAACTCTTCTCTTGACCTAGGAATTAGGACTAACAATGAACTTCGAGAAGTCACAAATGATTCTCACTCAGAAGATTCTTTATATGGGAGTTCTGATAGACTCTCTAAGTTTTCGGGCTTCTCCGTCACTCAGAAGAGTGGAAGACTGTCTGAGGAAGGTAGACCTCTTCCTATCGCTTCGTTCTTGCTCCACCACTCAATGGATGAATCTCTTGGGAACCTTGACTTCTCTGGAGAAATTCGTAAGATTAGGGAAACTTCTCATGAGGCCTCTCCAGTTTTATTTAAGAGCTTGTTGGGATTGGAAAGTTCATCAGGACAGCCATGTCTTTCCGATAACTTCAGAAATAAAGGAATTTTTACAGAGGTCGAAGACCTTTCCATGACCTGGATCTGTTCTTTCTCTCTCTCTCGAAGTTTATGAAAAAGAGAGGCAAGGTTTTGACACCTAGGTGTACAACATTTTGGGCTCCAGGCTCCCAGGAGGTACCCATCAGCCTGAGTTGTTTTTTTTTTTTCACCTGACTTTCGCCTCACCTGGCGCCAGCTACAGCCAGGTGCCAGCTCTACCCCGAGCTTCTAGGGCCGCCCACCAGCTCCCGACCAATTAGTTAGCCGACAGCCAACTCTGCTGGCCCCACCCACAGCCTGGGACCAGCTCAGTACACCAGCGCCAGCTTCCGGTGGTCTAACGCCAACTCTCCTGCATCCCTGGCTCTGGAGAAGAGTTGGAAGCTCATTTTCTGTTGGAGTTTTACGGTATGACCTGAGCAGGATTGGAAGCATAGGAGGTTTTCATGACCTTTAGTGTTTCAGCACCCTCCGTCTAAGAACGTATGGTCCTCTCTTGTGATTGGACTTGTTTTTTCTGATGCCACTCTTAGTTTCTGGAGAGCTATTGGCTTACCCTTAGTGGAAGCTAGACACATCAGTACAACCTCCCCTCATAGCTTTCAGGCACAGTGTGCCCCTGATGCCCAGTCTATGATCAACCTTCTCCAAGACACTCTGAGAAGTAAGAATGCTTTTTGCTCCTTTTTAGGGAGGCTAAAGATGTCAGATCAGCTTCTACCTCCTTAGTTTTCAGGCAATGTATGCCCCTGACGTTCATTCGACAATTGTCCCTCGGGAAGTGTAATCGATCTTCACTACTCGCATTTCAAAGAAAGTTAATATTAGATTCTGGCAGTACCATGTGATCATTATTAATAACTGGCATGGCATCGTAGAAGGAAGCATTTCTGGTGATAGGATTCTCTCCTAGTATCTATTCACCTTGTAGAAAGGTGCCAAGACTAATCCTTTGGGCCAGAGAGCCAGAGGTTAAACAATTTACCTGGAGCACCCATCACTGTCAGTGAAGGGGCACCCATCATGGTCTGTTTTTTCAGTGCAAGTGACTTATATCTGGTTGTTTTTATTGGTACTGCCATCAATTATGTATACACCGTCGGCCATTGGTGTACACCTCTTGCAAAGCTTAATCTTATACTTCATCAGCCATCGGAGTACTCCTTCGCTGCGAAGTGTTCCACTTAAGTAGAAGCGCTCTTGGCTTTACTGCCACACTGCTACAGGTTAAGTTGAGCAACAACCAGAGACAGTTCTTTACTGCAGGCTCTCTTAACTAACAAGGAACTACAAGCATTGTAACCAATGCTGGCAACTTATCTATTATCTCAATCATTACATAAATTAATGATTGTGAACAGAATTTGTCCATGATTCCCCACCACCTTTCAATGTGGAATCAGCTATGTAATTACTGGGTAAGTTACATATATAAAAATGACATTTTTATAATAAAATAGGGTTTTATATACACTTAGCCAGTAATTATGGACAGAGCCCTCCCTCTTCCCCGCGCATGGACATAAAGCGTAAACGTAATGACGAATGTTTGCCGAGTAGTTCCTGATACTCTCGTTAGTGGGCAAGACCAGTCACCTGCACTAAATTGAAGCATTAACCCGCAAATTTTTTATTTCATATAAGTAACTAACCAAATAATTACATAACTATAGTTTCTACTTTACACGGCAGCTCAAAATTCAAAATTTGCGGTAGCGCTCTTTTGTTTTGGGTGTAGGTATGTTGCCCCGCCCACTATCGGGGAAGAATAGGTACAACTTAGCTAAGGAGCTCAATTCATTTCTGCTGGTTAATGGCTGAACAACAGTTATTAGCAGCTCTCGTTTTCGCTTTCACCGGATGGTCGGAGATCGTCTTCTTTGGTGAAGTACTCTTTGATTTTTGGTAGCGCAGCTATCTAGCTTAGCTAGATTTGTGGATACTTCAATTGTGACTTATTCATTTGGAATTTTTTACCATTATGTCGGACACTAGTTTATCCAGCATTAGGTACTGCAGCAAAGGCTGCAAAACTAGACTTACGTCGGTGAAATACGACACACATACCATTTGTTGTACTTGTAGGGAACAAATTTGTTCTCCTGAATTTAATTGTGACGAATGTAAGGACTGGGAAAAGAGTAAATGGAAGACGTTACAGACTCACTTAGACAAATTGAAACATGACCGAATTAGAAAAGCTACAGCTAGGGCCGAAGCAAAGGCTTCTGCTAGTGTAGACCATTCTTCAAGGGATGATATTGATGTTTTGCCTATCTCTTCGACGCCTGTGACAGCTTTTTCTCCCATTTCCAGTCCTCCAGCTTTTCCTGTCACTCCTGTACCAAACTCTCATTCTGCTGAACCCAGTGCCATTGCCAGCTTAGAAGTATGGGTAGATAAAAAATTTAATTTACTTTGAATACTGTTTCCCAAATTGGGAACTCTGTGAAGGTCCTAATGGACAAATTTAATAGTGTTGTGTCGAGCGAAGTGTCAGTGGCTGTTCGTCCCACCGATGCTCCTAGACCATGGTCCCCACTAAACTCCCCTTGCAAACATGGGAGGAAGCAAACTGGCAGTCCAAGGGAGGTTGGTGGGGTTTGCCCATGAGCAGTCATTGCCTCATCCGAGCCTGTTGTCCGCCGATCCCAGGCTGCGGAAGAATACCTTTGGAAAGGTATTAGAATGGATGCCCATACCCTTTCTTCAAGTGATTCAGACTCTCCCACATCTAAGAAACGCAGTGACCGTTTTGCACATGTATCTAGGCCACTAAAATGGCCAGACGCTTCAGTGGATTCAGATTTCCCCCCGTCTCGTAAGCGAGCAGCAGAGAGAGAACATAGCCCTCTCCCTTCTTGTAGTTTCTGGGATTCGACAACAAGAGATTCTTGCTCCCTTTCACATGCAAGAAAGCGCCCAGTGTACGTCAGTAATGTGCATAAGCACCAACTCACAGATCGTTCGGCATCCGAGCTTTCGCCTTCAGAGCGCCCAAGGTCCGAGCGCCCATTTTCGTCTGAGCGCCCATCACCTGAGCATGCAGCTCTCGCCTTACCTGTTCGGGAGCACCCAGATTCCAAGTCAGAAGAACCCGTGTTTGACCGCTTGGAACAGGAACGTCAGATCATAGAGCGCCCATCCTTGGCGCGCCAAGCGTCCGTGGACAATGCAGTTGCTTCCAAGGAATCACTGTCTGCTTCAACAGCAGGTGGGCGCCTATCGTCCGTGTGCCCAGTCGATGGGGGTGCCTCTCCCTTCCACCCCACTTCTAATGTTTTCGTGACCCCGCAACAAGAATTTCCGTCGGCTTCTAGGACCCTTCTTTGCCGCCGCTTCAACTCCGGCTTGACAAAGTGTTGAGCCTTCTTGAAAAACCAACTCCAGCGGTACAGGACACTGTGGAACCCCCAGGATCACCCGTTTTGTCCGCCGAGGAAGCTGCAGAAGAGGAACAACCCACCTCTCATCACTCGGCTCTACTCAGGTTTTTCCTGGTCTGCTACCCGTCGTCCTTCTCCCCAGTTGTTCCATTATCGCCGGGTTCAGCCTACCTGAGCATGCGACAGCCACCAGGTACCGCCAGACTTCCGCGTATGGTGTTGTCTTCATCATCGAAGAAAGCTTTCGGCCGCATGGATGCCTGGCTAGCAGAGAAGAGGAAAGTCGGGAAGGCGGTTTTTTTGTGCACCTCCTTCTTGCTTAATAAGGCAGAAGTACCTGTCTTATGCAGCTGGAGAAGCTCCGTCCTTGGGAGTTTCTGCCTCCTCTCAAGGAGACTTCTCCAATATCATAGAATTCTTTTCACAACCTCGGAGTTGGACCATATTCTCAAAGATATATTCAAAGTCTTTGAGATTTTTAGTTTTCTAGATTGGACGGTAGGAGCCCTAGCTAAGAAGATAGAAGACTGTTTGTCCCTGCAAGAGAACTTCGCTTTGGACTGGCTGGGAGTACTGGGGTGCGCGGATAGAGCTGTAAGAGATGGAGCAGTAGAACTAGCTACCATCTTCACAACGGGAGTCCTCAAGAAGCGAGATTTGTGCTGCTCGTTTACGGCAAAAGGGGTCACTCCGTCAGAACGTTCTTCGCTTCTGTTTGCACCCCTAGACAAGGATAGTCAGTTCCCGCAGGACACTCTGGATCGGATATCAGTGGATTTACAGAAGTCAACTCAAGACCTCATCACTCAAGCTACCAAAAGAACAAAGTTTCCTGCAAGAGCCCTTTCAAGTGCAACTCCTAGGATGTCGTCACCCCTGCAGCAACATCCCTTTCGAGGTGGTAGAGGCCGTCTCCAGTCCCGACCTAGAACCAACCTCCAAACCTCCTGACCATCTAGGAAACCCTTTAACAAGCCTAACCTTAGAAAATGAGACTCCTGTCCTCTGTGTTCCAGTGGGAGCAAGACTTTCCCATTTCTGGCCAATATGGGAGAAGAAAAATACGGAACCGTGGGTGCTGAAGGTATTAAGAGAAGGATATGCTATCCCCTTCAGGGGAAAACCTCCCTTAGTAACCCCTCCCATCAACTTAGCAGCCTACTCAGTAGACTCAGAGAGGTTTTCAGCCCTATCTCGGGAAGTGTCAGCTCTTCTGGAAAAGAGAGCCTTGGAAATAGTCAAAAATGTAAACTCAAGAGGATTTAACAACCGCCTCTTTGTGGTTCCCAAGTCATTGGGAGGATGGAGACCTGTCCTGGACGCCAGTGCCCTGAACCGCTTCGTTCAAACAACGAAATTCAAAATGGAGACGAATCAGTCGGTTTTGTCGGCCATCCATCAGGGAGACTGGATGGTTACGATCGACATGCAAGATGCGCACTTCCATATTCCAATTCATCTGGACTCCAGGAAGTATCTAAGATTCGTGTTCCAGGACAGAGTCTTCCAGTTTCGGGCACTGCTTCGGACTATCCACGGCCCCTCAAGTTTTTACCCAGGTACTCGCTCCCCCTTACGAAATGGCTACATCTTTTGAGGATAAACATTTCTCTGTACCTGGACGATTGGCTCATACGCTCCCCCTCGAATTCTCAGTGCACGGAGGACCTGCTGAAAACTCTTTGTCTCGCCCAAGAATTAGGACTTTTAATAAACTTCAAGAAGTCATAGTTAGTCCCAACTCAGTCTATTCTATATTTGGGGATAGTGAGAGAGACTCAGAGTTTTCGGGCTTTTCCATCCCAACAAAGGATACTTTCTTGCCACAAGAAAGTCCAGGACTTCGTAACTCGCAACTCCTGCTCAGCCAACGCATGGATAAGTTCTCAGAACTCTCTCTTCCATCGAGAAGTTAGTTCCATTAGGCAGGCTACATACAAGAGCACTACAATTTTACCTCAAAGCCAATTGGAAAAGGAAATCGTTCCCGGACTCATTCATTTTCAGCATCACTCCCCAAATAAAAGAAGACCTCAGATGGTGGCTAGCAGAAGACAGATTCTCGACAGGAAGGTCTCTGGCTCCAACGAACCCCGACCTAACGTTATTCTCAGACGCTTCGGATCTGGGTTGGGGAGCCCTTCTCAACAACATGGAGGTGTCAGGAACATGGTCCCTGTTACGTCCTCGTCCCTTTAGTACTTAGGTTCCAAGAAGACAGCTTGGTAATTCACGTACTTTATTCTGGTATATCAATTACAAGCAAGCAGACCCATGCTTCTGCTGGCGTCCCAGTTCGTGGATGGCGGGAGATTCCTAACAACAACTCCTAAAGGTTCAACACAGTAGAATGAGAGAGTAGTGTTTCTCAATACATTACACTCCTCCCCTTAGGTTAACACAAAAGAAATTAAATTTGTTCAATGAGTCTCCTAGGTTTTTACTTACTCTGGTAGATTTTCTTTACAATGGCACCAGTATCACAATTACTGTTCTCTGATCCTACTACGTCTACATTGGGATTACAAATCCTACTTGAGTTCTGAATAGGGTTATTTGTTTCTTTTAATCCTTGTACAGTATGGGAGAAGAAACTACAGGAACATAAGGAATCATTGTATCTTTTAATAGTGATGGTTCATCAGTTACTCTAGTATTATACATTTTTCTCTCAAATAACTGTGATAGGTGACGCTTCCAAGTCAAAATACCATTAACATCTACAGAAACTAAATAATTCCTTTCACCCAGAACTTTGATAATCTTAGCTTCTACCCATTCTGGTCCTTTACCAAAATTCCTGGCATATACTGCATCACCAACTCTGAACTTAGACTCATGAACGTAAAACTCATCTCCTTGTTTAGGCATTATAACATCTAGTGGACCCTTAAATTTCCTTCCAAATAATAATTCAGCTGGGGAGCAGCCAGTAGAAGACTGTACTGTACGTCTATAGGTATACAAAATTTTGCCATTCTGGTTTTTACAGGCAATTTACAATCAAACTTTTTGAAATTAGTTTTGAATATTCGGACAGCCCCTTCTGGAAGCCCATTTGTACTTGGATTATATGATGCTCCTGAACAATGTCTAACACCATTTTTCTGAAAGAAATTCTGAGTCTCCCTAGACATAAAACAAGTTGCATTATCAGATACAATTGTGTCAGGAATACCATAATTAGCAAAACATGACCTTAAACACTGTATGGTATCCTCTGAAGTTACATTCTTGCAAGCATAGACATCAATAAATTTAGAAAAGGAATCAATAATAATTAAATATTGCATGTTGTCAATGGGTCCACAATAATCTACATGCAAGCAGGACCAAGGTCTATCTACTGACGGCCAAGATAAATCTTGGTCCATGTTGGGCCAATATACAAAAGACCTTGCTTCAGCTTTCATGGCAACAATACCCTTGTGGCCCTCATGAAGCATTTCCATAACACGCTTTCTCAACATTTCAGGAACCAAAATACGATTCCTATACAGTAATACATTTTCATGTAAAGAAAGATCGTTTCTCAATTTATAGAAAGGTAACATACAATTTTCCATCACATTTTCCGTGAGGGAACCCCTTCCTTACATAATCTCTTACTCTGCATAAAACAGTGTCTCTTTCTATACATTCTTTTACCATTGTAACATCAAAAGAATTCTTATCCAAAATATTAATCAAATTTACCTATTCTCCTGGTACATGAAAATCAGCATCATCTCTACACAATGGTAGCCTACTAAGAGCATCTGCCACTGTATTATGCACTCCCTTAATGTGCTCAATTTTAAAATCAAAACCTGATAGAAATAAAGCCCACCTTTGAATACGAGCATTAGATAATTGTGGAATACTCTTACTAGGGTTAAGTAGATGAGTCAAGGGTTTATGGTCCGTCCTGATAACGAACTTCCTACCCAAAAGGAAATCAGAAAACTTCTTGACTCCAAAAATAATGGATAAAGCCTCTCTATCAATTTGAGAATAATTACACTCAGCATTAGCCAATTTTCTACTTTTGAAAGAAATGGTAGAAATTCTGCCCTTATATTCTTGCTTAAGAACAGCTCATCAACTTCTAAAATCATGGTAGCATTGGGGTTAAAATTATCCAAAATATCAGCTCTACCCAAAGCTTCCTTAATACTCTGAAAAGCCTCTTCATGAACTGCTGACCAATGAAACTCCACATTCT
The DNA here is from genome assembly GCF_040412425.1 of Macrobrachium rosenbergii. Taxonomy (NCBI): domain Eukaryota; kingdom Metazoa; phylum Arthropoda; class Malacostraca; order Decapoda; family Palaemonidae; genus Macrobrachium; species Macrobrachium rosenbergii. The sequence continues at coordinate 70,728,168 of NC_089761.1, forward strand.
TTTGGGTCAAATTATATAAAGGACATAAAATAGAGCTGAACTGAGGTACAAACCTATTGTAATAAGTGCATAATCCCAAAAATGATTTTAAAGACTGAACAGACTGAAGGGTTGGAGCTTCCAAAATTGCCTCTATTTTCTTTGGGTCAGGTTTAATTCCATCACAACTTAAAATGTACCATAAATAAGGTACTTCCCTAGAACCAATAATACATTTATCTTTATTCAATTTAACATTTCTCTGTTGCAAAATTGATAAAACCTTACATAAACTCCTGTCATGTTCCTCTTTGGTAGCTCCGACAATCAATATGTCATCTAAAAATACATGAACACCATCAATATTTGCCAATAATTCAGAGATAAACCTCTGAAATATACCTGGTGCTGATGACAACCCAAAAGGCAATCTGTGGAACTTATATAATCCCAAATGAGTATTCATAATTAAATATTGCTGAGAATTTTCACTCACAGATACCTGTAAATATGCATTTTCAAATCAATTTTGAAATATACTGACAAGAACCTACATTTGCCAAAATATCATCAATCTCAGTAATGGGAAGGTATTAACACTGGTTTGGGTATTGAGATACTTAAAATCTACACAAATCCTTATTTCACCATTAGGTTTCATTACAGGAACAATAGGAATGGCCCAATCTCCAGCATGCTCGACCTTGCTCACTATATTTTTACTTTCCAGTTCTTTCAAACTATTCTCAATTTTACATTTATAATGATAAGGAACAGATCTGGCTTTAAAATACTTAGGCACAGCATTTTCTTTTAACATTAATTGACATTCATAATTTGTAATGGGTGATCCTTCCACCACCTGATACTCATTGAACATTTTTACACAATCAAGCTTAGGCCTAGATGCACTACTTGGGGTAATAAGAGGACCTTTAAATTTATCATCACTCACATTATCAATTTGTACCCACTGGTATTTCAATTTCTTCATCAAAGACCTGCCTGCTAAATTTAAATCATTATCTACAACAAAAAACTTTTGTCCCTTGACCATTTGGCCTTTAAAAGAAAAATCACAATTTATTTCACCATACACCTGCATTTCCGGCTTTATCATAATTAGCTAAAGCGTTTCCTTGTTAGTAATGGTGTTAAATTCAATTTATTGGCATCATGCCGTGAAATAGTGGATGCACCACTGCCAGTGTCTAATTCAAATTCTAGGGAAACCCATTTAACCTTAAAATTTCTCTATATGGTTCCTCATAATCATCGACAAAATCAATAGAATTCACATAAACATCAAAAGTTTCAATAAATCATAAGAATCATGAAATTTTCATTAATAGGAATATGCTTACTAGTAGACTCGTCTACATCATGCACTGTATTAACATTCCTAGATTTATTTCTAGCCTTTCTATTGGAACACACTGTACTCACATGGCCTTCCTTGCCACAGGAATAACATTTAGCATTCTTAAATTTATAATTATTAGCTAAATGGTTATCACGTCCACAATGAATGCATTTACTTTGAGCTTTACCATAATCACTTTTACCTCTCCTTTTAGAGTCTGCACTAGAATTAGGCCTAGGCCTTACCTTATGCCTAACCTTGTTAACAGTACCTGATGGCCTATTATCTGTAAAAGAACTTGAAATAGGACTACATTCGGTAACATAGGCAGTTTCTAAATTGGTAACCTTGTCAAGTAATTCACAAGAGGAGATGGATTTAAACTCAAAAGGATCAGCTAATAAAACCTTAAAATAAACTTCATTATCAATACCAACCAATAATTGTTCCTTCAACCTTCGGTCAAAATCACTATTAAATTCACACTGTTGAGCTAACAATTTTAGTTCTGCATAATATTCCTTCACTGACTCACTACTTTTCTTCTTCCTCTGTAGGAAATCACATAATGCTCTATGATAACTTGGTTTCGTTATGAAATGAGACTTTAGTTGATTTACTAGGTCATCAAATGGAACTGCAGACGGCAATTTCGGTGCTGTTAACTTACAGATCGTGGAAAAAGTCTCTACTCCAACTGAAGAAAGCAACAAAGCCCTTTTTGCTGTCGCCTCTGTTACTTCATTTACTTCACAATTCATGGAAAATAGATCCAGCCAACAAGATAATTCCAACTTATCTGGGTTAAACTCAGGAATTGCCGGTCTCCTTGTTGCTGCCATCCTTCCTGACGGGGTATGGAACCCGGTAGTCCCCAACAATTACAGCTGAACTCAGGCTTCTCAAATACTGGAGTCTGGACGTTGGCCAGGCCTAAACTGGTATGCTAGGCTAGATACGGCCGACTGTCTTTGGTACACTAACTCTCCTTCAATATGACATATCTCTTCGTACACTGGGTTCTTCCTCGTCGCCACTGTTACATCCTCGTCCCTTTAGTACTTAGGTTCCAAGAAGACAGGTTGGTAATTCACGTACTTTATTCTGGTATATCAATTACAAGCAAGCAGACCCATGCTTCTGCTGGCGTCCCAGTTCGTGGATGGCGGGAGATTCCTAACAACAACTCCCCAAAGGTTCAACACAGTAGAATGAGAGAGTAGTGTTTCTCAATACATTACAGTCCCCTTCCGAAAGAAACCTCCACATCAACGTGAAGGAACTAAAAGTGATTCATCTGACACTTCAACACTTTGCAATGCTAACCTGCCACAAGACAGTAGCGGTTCATTCGGACAGCATGGGACCGCCCTAGCATATATCAAGAATCAAGGAGGGACCCATTCTTTTACACTCTACGAAGCGACAAAGGATTTTCCTCTTTGGGTAAAGAACAACAAGACCCAAGTAGTGACTCGCTTCATTCATGGCAAGATGAACTTCCTTGCAGATGAATTGAGTCGGGGAAAACAGGTCCTACCGACGGAATGGACACTCAATCCACAGGTATGCACCGACCTGTGGAAGCTGTGGGGAAAGCCGTTGATAGACCTGTTCGCGATGTCAAGGAATAATCATCTTCCTTTGTATTGCTCCCCAGCTCCAGACCCACAAGCATGGGCAACAGATGCCATGTTGCAGGACTGGTCGAACCTCGACCTTTACGCCTTCCCTCCCTTCAACATGGTGAGGGAGGTGTTGAGGAAGTTCAGTTCACACGACAACGTGTCCATGACACTAGTCGCTCCCTTTTGGCCACACAAAGAGTGGTTCCCCGATCTTTTGAACCTTTTGACAGACTTCCCAAGGCTACTTCCTTAGAGGAGAAATCTTCTCAGACAGCCACTCTTCCTCCGACACCATCAAGGATTATCCACCCTCGCTCTGACAGGCTTCAGACTGTCAGGGAGCTTGTCAGAGCAAAAGGATTTTCAAGAAAGGCTGCAGAGGCTATTGCTAAGTGCAGGCAACAATCTTCCTCTGCAGTTTACCAATCCAAGTGGGCAGTTTTTAGGAAGTGGTGCCGAGAGCGAAAAATTTCCTCTTCTCAAACGTCTGTAACCCAAATCACAGATTTTCTTCTATATCTCAGAACATCGAAAGGACTCTCAGCATCTACCATCAAGGGTTACAGAGCGATGTTGAGTTCAGTATTCAAACATAGAGGATTAGACCTGTCCTCAAACCAAGACATCAGTGACTTAATGAAACATTTCAATACTAGTAAGCAAGCTAAACCCTCAGGAGTCGCTTGGAACTTGGACGTGGTCTTCAACTGGCTTTCAGGACCACTGTTTGAACTGTTGGAGTCGTCGTCTCTTGGGAATCTTACGAAGAAGACATTATTCTTGGTGGCACTCGCTACAGCCAAGAGAGCCAGCGAGCTTCATGCCATTGATAAAAGGATAGGCTTCTCACAAGGCAGTGCAGTATACTCACTAATTTTGGATTTTTCGGCCAAAAATGAGGATCCGGCTAACCCTTGGCCTCGCTCCTTTTCTATCAAGAGCCTCTCAGAAGTACTAGGCCCAGACGATCAAGGAAATGTCCTCTGCCCAGTAAGAGCTCTAAGAGTATGCCTCGAGAGAACCAAAAACCTTAGAGGATCAGCCCCTAATCTTTGGTGTTCCGTTAAAAACCCCAGCCGTCCTTTGTCCAAGAATGCACTATCATTCTTTTTAAGATCCGTGATTTCGTAAGCACATTCGGGAGTTCAAGACTAATTACTACCCTTGTGCAAAGTAAAGGCTCATGAAATAAGAGCTGTGGCAACATCTTTGGCTCTTAAACATAACCTGTCTCTCTCTTCAATTTTACAAACAACATTTTGGAGGTGCAAGTCAGTGTTTGCCATGTTTTATTTACGGGACGTTGAGACAGTGTACGAAAAATGCAGTACTTTAGGTTCGTTCTTCGCAGCTGGCATGGTGTTGGGGGATGAAGGATAGGAGGAACGCCTTCCCTTTTCCTCTATCCACTCTCCTTGAATAAGGGCAGTTGTACTTCTTGGGAAGTTTGGTGGAGACTGAATCTTGAGTGTCACCGATTGGTATTTTATGGTTTTGGCTAAATGTCGTGTGGTGTAGGTTAATTTTATCTGGTCTTTGTTATTCTAGTGTACCTCCCCCAGGGCAAGGGCAGATCCACATATTATCATGTGACCTCTTGGAATTATTAGCTTTGGCAACCTGCGATTGACCTCCTACGTTGCAAAGCACCCACTCAGTAGAGGTGACTCTTGGCTCTACCGCCACACTGCTACAGGTCGAGAGGAGCCACGACCAGAGGCAGTACCCGTCTGCTGTTGCTCCCTCACCAGGTAAGGTTACAACAAGCATTCAAGATGCTAGCTAATTTGCTGTCCCAAATTACCCCCCATATCGAGTAGTTTTTTGGGTAGTATATGTCCATTCATCCCACCTCCACTCAATGTGGGATTCAGCTATGTAATTATTTGGTAAGTTACTTATATAAAAATGACATATTTATAATAAAATAAAGTTTTATATATACTTACCAAATAATTACATGATCGGAGCCCGCCCTCCTCCCCTCTCATGGACATAGAGCATAAACAAATTTAGCTCCTTAGCTAAGTTGTACCTATTCTTCCCCGGTAGTGGGCGGGGCAACATACCTACACCCAAAACAAAAGAGTGCTACAGCGAATTTCGAATTTTGAGCTGTCGCGTAAAGTAGAAACTAAAGCTATGTAATTATTTGGTAAGTATATATAAAACTTTATTTTATTATAAAAATGTCATATTTAAGCTGCTGAGGCAAGAAACTCTTAGGTATGTAATTACTGGGTAAGAGTATATATAAAACCCTATTTTATTATAAAAATGTCATATTCGCCACCAAGTATGTCTCTTCAGTGTCCTCAAAAGGGACTCATCCAAAAGAAGAGTGATTCTCAACCAATCAACATTGAACAAGCACATTGTTGGCCGAAAGTTTTGGATGATTACCGTTGCCTAAGTACGTTAAATCATTTCAAAAAGGGGCTTAGACAGTTTCTATGGATCTGAAAGATGCACACTGGCACATCCCTATAGCCGTTCCCTTCCGCCCCTTCCTAAGGTTCCGAGTAGGGAAAGATACATACAGATTCAAAGTCATGTCCTTTGGGCTAAACATTACCTAAAGAATATTTTTCGAAACTAGCAATGGTATTCGTTCGAGAACTCAAACAAAAAGATCTGGGGGCCCACAAGAAAAGAGTGCTTGAAAAACCTAAGCAATGGTCAATAGACTACAGTACAGTCAAAAGGTTTTATTATAAATTTGAAAACATCCTGCCTCACGCTCAGCAGACACTTTCAGTGGCTGGGACTGTGTTGGGATACTCTTCACGGCCTGTTGTCTCTCCCCATCATACTCAAAACAGAATAAGGCAAGTCCTCAAAAGGTTCCTTGCACAGCCCAGAGTTTCCAGATGGCAATCAGAACGCATGATGGGCCTGCTGCAGTTCTCGTCAGTAATAGATCCAATACATAGATTGCAACTAAAAGTGTGAACAAATTCTGGCTATCGCATGCAAGAAAAAAGATGCGAGACAGACCTCATCAAAGGATTAAAAGAGTTGGGGAAATACTTCGGCCTTAGATTTGGAAAGAATCTCTGGTGAAACAGGTCACCCTGACTCCTCCATCTGTATGAGTGACATTGGGAGGATTGTCAGGTGGCAGGGAGGTGATCAGCCACTCAGGAATTGTTATATCAAGTTCCTGGAGCTGATGGCTGTCTTTTTGTCTCTCAAAAAACTCAAACCTCCAGAAGAGAGAGAGAACATAACCACAATATCCTACATCAAGAGGTGTGGATCACATTCACCTCCTCTCAATATGGTAATGTTAGCCATCCTTTGGATGGCGCAAGCAAGGAAGTGGCACATGTCTGCAGTTCACCTCACAGGGGGTCTCATTGTAATAGCAGACTCTCTATCAAGGAAAACGACAGCCTCAACAGAGTGGATGTTGGACAACCACTCTTTTCAAATAATAGCCAACATGGTTCCACAACCGGAAGTGGACCTGTTTGCCACATACTAGAATCACAAACTCCTGATGTATGTGTCTCCAAACCTGGACAGTCAAGCAACAGCAAGAGATGCCTTCCTTAAGACTGGAACAAGGGGAGGACGATAATTTTTCCTCTTTTGTCCCAGATTTCAAAGGTTTTGAGCAAACTTCTGACCTTCATAGGAATAGTGTACTTAATAGCCCAAAATTGGACAAACAGGCATTGGTTCTTATTACCTCAACAACAGACAAAAAGATATATTCCACTGTCGTCCGCTGTTCTATCCCAGACAGTAGGAGGGAAAGTCTCTCCTTTCTAAGCCGAGACCTTCATGTATAGATTTTTTAAAAATACCTATCGTGATAATTACTTACTCAACATTGCTAGGTACTTATTGCAAAAATTACGGACCTCTATCCAGCATTACCAGTCCGTATGGAAGATATGGTTAGATTATATCCATACTGAGAGCCCAGTTGAGATTTCTGTAGAAACTTTATTTTTCTTATATACCCTTTTGAAGACAAATGCCTTGTGGTTACAACAGTCATGGCATACAAGGCTGCATTAACGGAACCCTTGCTTTATGGATTCGGGATTGACTCCAGTATAGAAGTCGTCACTTCCCTTCTGCTGTCTTTTGCTCTACAAAGGCCCACTCCCGAAAGGCTTCCAATTTCTTGGTCCCTGAACAAGGTGCTTAGACTTCTATCAACCCCTCAATTCAGTGGACCCAATACAACCACAATGTACAGGCTACGAAAGGTGATCTTGATTGCATTAGCATCAGGAGCTCGTACAGTATTAGTGAACTGGGCTCTCTTAGATAGGGACGATGCATCACGCAAATAGCTGACCATCAATTATTTTTGTCCCCTGGCCCATCATTCCTGGCCAAGAATATGGATCCTTTAAAAAGGAAATCCATTCTTATAAGAAAATTCAATTTGGCAGACAAGACATTATGCCAGGTTCAAGCACTTAAGGTTTACCTAGAAGTCATGGCAAACACCCCAGAAGGTCCTATTTTCCTACACCCTAGCACAAAGTAACTACTCTCCCTACAAAGACTGAGAATGATTGTAGTGTTTTCTCATTAAAAAGGGAAATCCACACTCTTTCCATAGGTCACATGATGTTAGGAAAGTAAGTACGTCTTTGGCCTTCTTCAGAAATGTCTCATTCAAAGAAGTCTCCACATGTATAGGGTGGTCATCAGTTAAATCATTGCCACATGTTCGAACAAATTTGACTACACTGTATCAGTAGGTGGCATAGTTAGTCTTAACCCCTAGGTGCTGCGGCAGAAAACCAGGGGTCATACTGACGGTGAGTATGCTAACTATCGCTGGGAGATGGGTGACAGTACTACAACAAAACCCAGCATGCTTAGGTAAGCCACTGTAGAACTACATCCTAAAACATAAGTTCGTGTATAGTTTCTTGTTCCTTGGTATCAAAACCTGAAAAGTATTTGGAATAAAGAATGGGACTTGAAATCTGTGGCTTGACCTTGGACCGGAAATGTTATTTCCTTTTGGGGTGTTGGGATTAAAAAGCGAGAGCTTAAGCCTTTTTTTGTCACCTGTCAATTTCTTTTGTAAAGCTCCTTTGAGGACGAAACAGCGACTACGCTATAAAAAAAAAACAGGTTTTGACGTAGGAAAAACCTATTTTTGGTAGTTGCTGTTGAGTCATCAAAACCCTTCCACTTCCCTGACAAAAAGGCATGCGATTTGGGCAAAGGGATCAGCCTGCATTGACCAACAGAGAGTAATGGCTCCTTGGTCTTTTAATGGCCCGGTTGTAAATGAGGGTGGATGTGCATGCGCAATAGTCACTTCTCTTTCTTGCAGGGTTCTTTTGACGTTGGAAAAACTGGGTTCAGCTTCGCCGAAGATAAGGGAAAGTGCCCTCTTATCTTTGAGTCCATTTTATACTCCATCATGTGTTATAATGTTAATCATCACGACACAATACCTGGCCAAAAGACCAACTAAATTAGAAGAGAATTCTTTGATATTAGTTTGGTCACCATGGAGCTCTGGTAGACCATGGAAGGTAACTCCTTGAGGACTCAACAGCGACTACCAAAAATAGATTTTTCCTATGTCAAAACCTGATTTTTTTTGCCACTTGACAGTATTTTAGCTGTTTTTCCTGATGGTTTTGATGTAAATGATTTACTCTGTAACTTGAATAACTAGGTATCATCCATAAAATTTACTTTTGAGTTAGAAAAAGACAATTGCCTCCCTTTCTTAGATGTTTAAATATATAGAGACCCATCTCAATGCAAGTTCAGTATTTATAGAAAACTAATCAACAACTTGACTTATGTCCATTCCTACTCGGGCCACCACCTAATATCAGAATATCCATTTTTTTCTGTTTTTATGAGCATTGCACATTGTCAGTCCCCAGTATTTGGATCAAGAAATTGAATACATAAGAAAAATAGGGACAGGTTTATGTTACCCTTCACATATACTAGATATTTGCTATAATAAAGCCCACAGAAAGTTTTACAGTCAACCCCTGTATTTGCGGGGGTTAGGGACCACCTGTGAATACCAAAAATCTGCAATATATTGAACCCCAAAAAAAAATGCTAGTATGTAACTGCCTATTTGAAGCCAATCAGCATCGAGAAAAGCTGGTACCCTGCTGTGTAATTTGCTACTTCCAACCCTTCCAGCCAATAGCTGTCATCATGCAGAGAGAGAGAGAAAAGGGTGAACTGAGTCCAGTATAGCTTAAACTAAAATCCGTATAACTGCTTATTTTAATAGTTCAAACAAAAGTATACCTTAAACTATCATCCTAATACACTTTAATATAATTTCAGAATCATCTTAGAACATTACAGGCAGTCCCCGGTTATCGGCAATCTGGTTTTACGGCGCTTGTCCAGTGATGAAAATCTGCAATTTTCGGTGCTGATAATTGCCAATTTCCACTTATCAGCGCCAATAATCAGGTATTGATGCCGATACATACCATAAGAGGCGCTGATAATAAAAAATCTGCGATTTTTGGCACTTCTCGCCGCCGATAAGCTCTGAAAATTGGTTATCGTCGCACTGTCAGAACGGAACCCCCGCCGATAACCAGGGACTGCCTGTATTAACTGTAAAAATTTTAATATTTCAAAGTCATCTTACAACATTACCTGCCCATAGGGGGTTAGTGCCATCAGTGCCCCTCATGTGGTGCACTGTAGGCATTACTTAAGGTTCTTTGCAGCATCCCTTTGCCCCCTAGCTGCAACCCCTTTCATTCCTTTTGCTATACCTCTGTTCATATTTTCTTCCATCTGACTACCCACCCTCCCTTTAGAATTGTTTCATAGTGCAACTACGAGGTTTTCCTGCTGTTACACCTTTCAAACCTTTTACTCTGTTTCCGTTTCATCACTGAATGACCTGACAGGTCCCAGTGCGTGGCCTTTGGTCTAAATTTTGTTCCATTTCATTCCATTACAACATTACCCTTAAAAATATATGGCTCACAGGTAGTGTGAAAATTAATAAAGTTACCCCTAAGAGAGAGAGAGAGAAGAAAAATTCATATTCACATTAAAAGTATTTAATACACTAGTGACAGTACATGCACAAAGGTAAATTAAGATTAATGCACAAAACTATGTTATAGGAATATACAGTAACAGTAAACATTATTTGTTCCTACACAGTATACAAACCTTTCAGTATTATAGGAATTACCATCAGCGTAGCTGGAACCAGCCATTAAATTTTTAACAAGGTAATTGTAATAGCCACAGTGCCCTCTTTAACTTTCTTGAGTTCTTCATGCATTTTTGGATATGCTTGTCACTACAAAGCCTTAAGATCCAAGTTGGTATGGTAATTAACTACCAAACAACCGGGTGGGAGTCCCGTCTGCCCGGTCATCAGAGTGTCACCTTACCTTTGGCTGTGCTTGTGAGAATTGTGCTTCTCTGCCCTCTGCCCTGCTTGCCATTGTTTTTGCCATGTTTCTCCTTGGAACATCGCTTCCTTTCCCATGGGATTGTTTCTTTTTGTTTTTTGAGTGTTTATGTGTTTTTGTGTTTGCCTGAAATGGATCAGCAAACCCACAAGTCATTTGAGCCAACTGAGCATAAGCCAGTACCCAAGCTGAAATGCCCTGGTACTGTGGCTAAGGCTTGTAACAATTATCACTCGGCTTTGGATGTAGATCCTCATTTCTTCTGCACATCATGTAGGGGATTTGATTGTAACCCTAACTCTGTGCGGTGGTCTCCCTCAGTGCAAATGGAGGCGGCCGCCTCTGACCCGATTTTGTTTCCAGGCATGGAGGTGGAAGACCTCCAGGAGACCTGGCAGTCTCTTGGTCTCCAAGGAGTTCCCCCCCATGCAGGGTATTCTGGGTCACCTATGAGCTACATATGCCCCTGCTCTCTCTCCAGGTATTGTGCTAATGCGACAGTCACTATGTTGACTGCCACAACGTTTACGAACTACCTAATGTCCATGAGTGTGTCTGTGCACCCCACTCTGACAACCCTGGGTAGTGCACAAGTCTATTGCTCCTGCTGTGGCCACCGAGGTGCCTGTTCCTGGGTCTTCCACCAACCTCAGGTAGCAGATCCTTCACACCCTCCTGAAGAAGGCAAAAAAGAAGTAGTCCAAGTCCAAAAAATTCAAGAAGAGATTGAGGAAAGTGTCATCTTCTTCATTGTCGTCCTTTGTATCTGCCTCCTCCCCTCCCTCTTCCAAAGCCCACAAGTGGAGAAAGGAGGAGGTTGCTTCTCCCACCTGGAAGAAGTTATGTTGTCAGTCTTCTGAGTGGTCTCTCTCTATCCAAGAAAGAGACAGGGATCTCTCGTTGGCTCCCTGGTCTTCAGACCTGGGGGCTGCGTTGCGAGTCTCTTTGAGACCCGTTGATTCGGGAGCCTAGGGTGCGCAGACCTCCAAGGAGATCCAAGCACCTGGCACTCCTGCTCGGAGCTCTGTCTCTAAGCATAGCATTGTGCCTCTCCTCAGACTTTAAAGCAGAAAGGTCTTCCGCAGAACCTTCATGTACTTTGGAAGCTTCAAGTACGTGGACCTCCAAGGAGGCAAGCATAACTCAAGGTGCTCAGGTTTCCATGAAACCTAAAGTCCCTTTAACCAGTAACGTGCACTCAGCTCCACATTCTGGTTCAGGCATGCTAGAGAGGAGGGGGCCCAGCCATGCTAGTGCTTCCCCTCTCCCTTCCGCTACTCGCCTGAATATTTTACCATATTCCCGTGAAGATGTTCTGACTTGAGGGTTCGTTCACCAGGAGTCGCTTAGAGGAGGTTCCCCTTATAGTTGTCTTTTCACCAGGAGGTCTCGGCCTCAAAGACAGTTGGAGTACGTCCTAAGAATGATGCAAGCTCACACCCAAGAGTATGCAGCCACTCTCTCTCTATCTCTCTCTCTCTCTCTCTCTCTCTCTCTCTCTCTCTCTCTCTCTCTCTCTCTCTCTCTCTCTCCCCCGCTTGCATTTGCGTGAATGGGTTCACTTGCATCCTGCGAGCCTTTGCGTACATTCACGTTAGCTTTTGCTCTCTCCTCGGGACATCCCCCCCTCAGCGTTCGTGCAACAGGAGTGGCTCTCCTAGACCTGCTCAGCCATCACCACTACGGGTTGGTGATCGCTCTTGGCTTGCCTCTCCTGTCGGGACCATTGGTTCCATCTCTCCTGCCCCCTTGACTTCTAGGGGGTATACTGGGAATTTTCCACTTTTTGGAAAATTTATAGGACCTGATATATAGGAAAAGATATCATAGCTGGGATTCGGTTTATATCCGAAGCTAAATAGTGGGAACTGTGGTAGGACCATCAACTGCCCGATAATGTTTGGACCTGAGTGATATCAGATTGATAGTTCAAGGGCGGAACTATTCTTTAGGGCTGTACCACGGATTCCAGGGGGGGTCTTGCTCTGGGGATAGGACTCTTGTCATTCTATCCGGTTTGCCCATAACATGATTAGGGTGGGGATGATTTTATTCTTGGAATACTCCCAGTCCTAGCAAGCGGGTTTGGCTTACACTTGGGCCACTCTAATCATGTTGTGCCATCCCCTGTGGGGTAGGGTAGGGATGTGGACATTTGGGAGTCAGTTCTCACTTGTGCCACTGTGGAAGAATAAACTCCATGAAAAGCTGATGATACTTTTTTTAAGGTTCTCAGGTTAATTTTTTTTCTCCTCCTCAAATCTTTATGATAGGTAAAAATAAAGATTCGAGTACCCCTGGGTCCTTTTGATGGTAGTGACTTGGCACAGTTGACGACCGCTGGAACCTCCTGTTTAGAAAAATGGTAAAAAAAATCTTAGTGTAATTACACTGAAACCCTATGCTCCAGTACAGAGCAAACCTAAAACAAGTAAATATCGTCTTGACCCAACCTTGACTCATTTGTAGTGATCTACTATTTAGGGTTCTAAATTTTTGCAAGAATTTTATTATTAATTAATGTTGTTATTAATTTTTAAATACCTTGAAAAGCATTAATAAGGAATTCTCCCAGAGTTTCTCATGGCTGCATTTACAGGGTTCCTTGCATGAATTGCAAGAGTTTTACATAGGACAATCAGAGAAGAGACTAGAGACAAGAATTGAACAACACAGATATAGTGTGAGAACGGGACAAATGTCGAATGCTTCATTTTTACACATTAATAATTTTAATCATATGATTCATTGGGACGGGGCAAAAGTTGTTTTATATTGTAACAGTATAACTCGTAAAAATGTTATTGAATCTATTTTGATTGAATATCACTGTGACTACTGAATGTAAGCCAGGGTATATACAAACTAGACATTTGTTGTTAAGGAGATTTGTAAGATTGTTTCTTTTTAATCACCTGTTGAGCTGTTCTATACCTGCTGTACTGGCTTTAACTGGATCTTGGATATTTGTGTTTCCATTTTTTCAGCTTTTATGTTTACTTCGTTAGATATTATCAGTGTTTTTAGCATTGTACCTCAAAAATGTGTTGAAATATATTGTCACATGCTATTTAGCAACATAACATATAGATATATATATATATATATATATATATATATATATATATATATATATATATATATATATATATATAGATAGATAGATAGATAGATAGATAGATATATGTAGATATATGTATATATAGATATAGATATATATAGATAGATAGATATGTATATATATATATATATAGATATAGATATATAATATATAGATATATATAGATAGATAGATATGTATATAATATATATATATATAGATATAGATATATATATATAATATATATATATATATATATATATATATATATATATATATATATATATATATATATATATATATATGTATGTATGTATGTATGTATCAATGTGAAAAATTGGCGCAGTTTCTTTATTCAATGTTCGTTATGGAAATATTGCCATATGCAGGTGCCAGATTATTTGCTTTTCAATCGTGACAGCCTCAGAAGCAATTGGAATTTGGCTTTGCTTCTGCTCAAGTCTTGACGATGACCCAACATATCGTACAGTACTGCCACGTCGTCGTTCGTTACCTACAGCCGATAAATAATAATGAAGCCTGTCAACATTCTTTAATAGCAAAGTGTAATTCAACTAATTTTGTCCTTTGATCAATAAAATAATTGGCATGGCACATTTAGTTGGCCTAAATTTGACTTCTGACTCTGACACTTGATTACCTACAGTATGTCTATTTTCAGCAGTATCTCTATCGGATGCGTCATGTGAATGTTTAAATCGACAATATCTAAATTATATTAATCTGCTTTATTTGATTATTCCCGTTATTCCTTTTATTGACCAAGTTCTCCTTTGTTCTTATCCTTTTCATTACTGCTTAACATAATTTAGTCAGACCTAGCTATCTCATGTCAAAAAGCAACATAAGAAATCAGACGAAAACAATTTAGTCTTTTTTTCAATCTAATTCCTTGCACGTCATCCTGTTTCATCCTCACACGGTGGAAAGCTGTGGGAGTCAAAGCTGAAGAATACATTAGGACAAAAGAATTACTTTCAGAAAGCATTCTTGGGTTAATCTTGATGTAGATATTCATTTCTCCTAAACAGAAATTAATTAGAATCAGTGTCAGACACGTATGCCTAGACCTACTCTCATTTAGGTGAGCATACTAAATTATATATATAGCTGAAAGGTTATGAAATATGAAAGTTAACTTTCTCATTTAGGTCTATTTCGATATTTATATAAAAACTAAATTATATATATATATATATATATATATATATATATATATATATATATATATATATATATATATATATATATATATATATATATATTTAATATACAGTATATATATACACACATAAGATATATATATATATATATATATATATATATATATATATATATATATACATACATACATAAGAAAAAGGTAGAAATCCATAAGTTGTAATGCAGTCAATAAGGAGCAAAGCTAACAAACAGATGAAAATAAACGTATCCATATTAGCAGGTGATATATATATATATATATATATATATATATATATATATATATATATATATATATATATATATATATATATATATATATATATATATATATATATATATATATATATTTGCATATGTGTGTGTGAGAGAGATGAATTAAGCAGGAATTCAGTACTAACATAGGCCTATAAGTACTGTATGTATAGATTCACATGAATAAGAAAATGTTAAAGAAGTAAATGAGCCGAAATGAAGTCAAATACAAAATAACACTGTTAAACTAACGAGAATAAAATGATAAAATTGGTCACATTATATGAAAAGGCAGCATAACTCATTAAAACTTTGTATAGAATCCTCATGCATCTGACACGCATCTTATCCTATTTGGCATTGATGCAACGAGGACTTCGCAAGTGTTTGCTGCTCCCCTTTTGGCCCTAAGTTTTCCCAAATATCTATTGCATGCTTTATAAGGTTCTCTTTGGTGTAAGCACAATTAACACCCCATTGTTGGGTCATGTAGGCCCATAAGTTTTCTATTGGGTTCAGCTCTGCAGACTTGGCAGGCCAGTCAATTCGAACCACGCCTGGATTCTGCTGGAACCATTGCTTTACAACCTCTGCATTGTGGACCGCAGAATTGTCTATGGTGATATATACTGGCATGGGATACGGCAATAATAGTTTTCGAAATGAGGGTACTAAAATGTCCCGTAAAATTTCGATACACTGATTGGTGTTCAGAAACGCTCATCGATGGCAATTAGCCCTCCCGGTCCATTGGCAGCAGCAATCCATCCCTAATACCCAGCTGATATTCTACCACTACGCCTTGAAGGCGCGATGTTATTTTCAGCATATCTGTCGATAGAAAATATTATTTCAACTGACAAACAATTCAATAGAGAGTAGTTAGTCATACAAAAAAAAAAAAATAGAGAGAGAACAGTAGGCCCACAACTTTACAGACATATTTTCTTCCATTTTTATATATGTTATAACATAGACCTATCTTATGAATTATAATCTATATATGAAAACTATAATGTTTCCTAATGGCATATAGGTATGAATAAAAATTATATATCAAGACAACTATATGAAAATAAATGTGCAGTATAATCCCCATTAAATAGATAATTCCTGTGTGAACAGTCAAATACATAATAGTTATTGGTCATTTCTCAGCTTTAGGTCTAGGACATACAGTATATATACAGTAATAAAGATCAAATAAAAGATTTTTCATTTTGCAGCTATGTATTATTTTCGCTTTATAGTCGAATTGCCATTTGTTTTTTTATATATAACGTAATGCATTCAAGTATATATACTACATATCAGTTTATAATAGGAATAAACAGGTCCCATCCTTTCTTCATGCTGTTGCGTCAGCAACGGTTTCCATACCGGAATCCTGTGATGCATTCCTGCCCCATGCAACCTACTCCGCACAGTCTGCACACGTATTTGCAGTCCAAGCTGCTGTTTCACAGCAACTGCTGTCATCTGGGGCTGTTCTTTGACAGCTGCAACAATCATATTGTCTAGCTCTTTTCTGGGGCTTCGAGGAGTTCCACTTCTAGGCCTATTTTTCATGCTGTTATAATTTTTTTTTTTTATCTTTAATAGCATTTTGTGAGTTCAACTACCATCAACTCTATACTGAAATGATAATACTGTATAAGGACTATGTTTATGTGATACTGCTAATGATAGCTGTCTCCTATTGTTGCCGAAATGTGCAAATGTGGTCTCCGGTGGAAGTTTTGATGCAGAAGTGGGGTCTTCATTTTACGGTCTGCGACACCAAGTGTGGAAAAAAATGTTCATACTCTTTTTAGGGGTTTATTGTAGTCAGATATATTAGTTTCTTATATGTTATGATTCATTGTCTTATATTCTCGGCCATTTGCATATTTATATATCTTTTTATATAAAAATGACTGAATAAAAAGCCATCAACGAATGGTTGTTTGCGCCGAATCATGAAGCAGCAGAAGTTGATCGAGCCAGAAATGTCTTGATTGACACGTCGAAAGCAGACATCAGAGTGACAGCAGTTTTAGGGTTCCATCTAATTATGGTAGCTTAAATCTATTTAAAATTGTTTTAGTAAATGTAAAAAATTATTGTGATCAATTTACGGGAAGTTAAAGGAAATGATCTTTGGACTGTGAAGGAAAGCTATGGGTTAAATGACTTTAAAATTTAGGCTACCATGGAAGTCAGTGCTGTGGAAATGTGGCAACACTGTATTATGGCAGTGGTTGTGATTCGATGTTTTTTATCACTTCGTTTCGTTCATGTGAATTTTGTTATATGGAAAATAGTTTTACTTAATACTATAACATGATGTTCTAAAGATTACAGTGACTGATTTTAACGCCATTACATAAGATTTATTCCATCTTCGAACAGATAAATATATTAATCAGGCATGAATCGTGCGTCAGGCAGGTGATCGAAAAATTATGAAACTCTGCCAATTTTAATTTGGCCGACTGTATGTATATAGATACATGGATATAAAGTTAAGTATATCTTAGTTTAACCAGACCACTGAGCTGATTAACAACTCTCCTAGGGCTGGCCCGAAGGATTAGATTTTATTTTACGTGGCTAAGAACCAACTGGTTACCTAGCAATGGGACCTACAGCTTATTGTGGAATCTGAACCACATTATGACGAGAAATGAATTTCTGTCACCAGAAATAAACTCCTCTAATTCTTCACTGGCCGATCGGAGAGTTGAATGCTGGGCCAACAGCGTGCTAGCCAAAAGCAATACCCACCCTTCCAATTGAAGAATATATATATATATATATATATATATATATATATATATATATATATATATATATATATATATATGTATATATATATATGTATATATATATATATATATATACGTATATATATATATATATATATATATATATATATATATATATATATATATATATATATATATATATATATATATATATATATATATATATATATATATATATATATATATATATATATATATATATATATATTATTACGTTATTGTCTTGGCTGATCAAATACTGTTAAATTTACATAATTTTTTGTACGGACCTGCATGCCAAGAATACACGTAACCTGTCACATGAAGCCACGAATTAACCTCAAAGACAGACGTTAATTAACCAAAGGTCGCCAGTTAAGGGTAATTAACCTTAACAAAGAATATTCAAGGAATAAAGACTTTATGATAACGTCACCAACTGCGGACGCAGAAAAAAATCTCTACTTGTTAAGATGGTATGAAATACAAAAGACGCAACAGTCCTTCCAAACATTGGACCCAGACACAAAGAATGCATACAGAATTAAAATGCCTTGCTTACCCTGAGTCCTGGTACTCTCACTGGAATAATTTGGATGAAGCTAACAATATAATTATTTGACTTAATCTTAGACTTCGCACAAGCGATTACCTTAAATGGTGGCTGGAGAATGAAACAAAGAAAGATTTGGAAATACAGAAAAGAGGATAAAAGAATGGGCAAAGTTTTGAACAAAAACACAGACTTTACCTTGGGACGAAGCGTTGTTGCGCATACAACGGACGATCGGAAGTTTTGGAAAATGCTTCTTCACTTCACTAATAGAAATAATAGACAAAGGGCGGAGAGGCCAAAAGGACATGTTGTCTCCGCGAAAGCTTGATTCTCTCTCTCTCTGTTCACTGACCGGCCTGGGTCAAACAGGCCTGCAGTCATACCCATAGGCGTCTACGCTCTGTTAAAAACATTCGCCAAGAGAGACAGGTAGAAAGGAAAAAAAGGACTTTAGGACCACCTATTCTTAAGGCTGGATATGGAAATTTTCCTATAGGGTGAAATGCCTAAATGCTACCGAGTTCCTTCCTACACGCTAACGTTACAGTTTAAACTGCCTACGTGATTTGGCCGCTACAACGGACGTTGGTTCATGTGATAGAACTACAAAGAAACACATTGAGGGCGAACAGTAGTTATATTTATAAATATATATATATATATATATATATATATATATATATATAATATATATATATATATATATATATATATATATATATATATATATATATATATATATATATATATATATATATATATATATATATACATATGTAGTAATATATTATTACGACATATATACTTCGACCAACCCGACTTTAAGTGAATGACTTTCGACAATATAATAATATATAATAATATTTAATTTTATATTTTGCTAAAATAAATGGAGCGCGTGCGATGATACTTTTCCCACTACCGGCAGGGCGCTCATATCCGAGAGATGCTCAGCTTTCGGCAGCGTTCAGTGTGTTTGTGTCATTCGAAAATGGTAAAAGATTCATATTTTTGTAATGTATTTTGTATTTCTATTTTTTGCAAATAAATCAAATGTAATAACAAATTGCCGTATTTGATGGCTTATAAGACGCATGTCTGCATAGGACGCACCCCAATTTCAGCAGGACATTGAGGGAAAAAAAATAAGGTTTCCTAGCCTATGCTCATATGAATTTGGTAAGTAAAAACTGTAGTATTAGGTTATCATATGCATATTGTTTCTTACCAACAGAATCAACAAAAACACTAATAAAGGAGTTATTTACCATATTTATATTTATCAAAATATGTATTATACAATCAGCCATTTACTACGATCGAATGTTTCGTCTGCTGCTGAAAGCTACCTCATAGGTTTACCAATAGATTGCAACACATTCATTTGTAAACATTGTTTCTTACCAGCAGAATCAACAAAAACATTGATAAAGATGTTACCCTACAGCCCAAGATATATGTTATATATATCCATTATATATTATAAAAGTATGCAATCAAGGGTAAAATCAATAAATAAAAATGTTTTCTATGTAACGGCTCGAGTTTTATTGAGCAACTGAACAAAGCCATGTTATTATTCTTAAAAGAGAATGCTAGCACGAGTTACTGAAGTATCAACTCAACGAAGCCTTGTATTATGCCTAAAGAGAATGGTAGCAGGAATTGTCAACCACCAATTGATGGAAGCCATGTTTGTTATGCGTAAAGAGAGTGTTAGCGGAATTGCCAACTACCAACTGAATGAAGCCTTGTTATCCGTAAAAGCTCTCGAGATAATCACCAATAGGTGGCAGCACCGCGTACTGTAAGTCTGTAAATGTGGAATGCGGTGATCCGCTGTAGACGACGATAATGATATTAACATGTTTTAATGAAAATATCAATAATAACAATGTAGATATTGATTATAATACTAGCAGTAGTAATTGCGGTGATGGTAAGTGTGATAATGATAAATAATTATAATAAACGTTGTTGTTTTTTAATAGGTTATTAGGATAACACCGAATGTTAGGCTAGGCTACAACATCTACGTGACGTTTCATGTATAATTTTGGCCAAAATTCTTAAATTTTGAGCCTACATTATGTACATAGGACGCAGGGGGATTTTTTAGGCCATTTTTTTTTTAAAAAGTGCGTCTTATACGCCGTCAAATACGGTATGTATTTAATTCAAACCTACAAATAAATAAAAGTAAATAATACATCATACGTGTAGCCGATTGGCAATGCAAATGGCAGATAAGAAAATGTAAACAGACCAGACAGATGGTTTGAATACCTACAGTAAAAATATTACATACAGTAATAAAAGTAAGTATTAATCAAGGAGTTCAAGCATGATAAGATTTCATATGCTAAACGTAATAATAGGTACTATACATGCACATTTTTGGGATAATATAAAATGTATATGTAGGCTAGTCATACTTAGGATATAATGTATGATGGATAATATACGGTAGGTACAGAATACATGTACATATGTGGTTATCGCAGTGGACTTCAGAACTCAATGAGATCGACTTCCGACTGCTCTGTCAGAACCTAATGCTGTATAAGTATATATATATATATAATATATATATATATATATATATATCTTCTTCTTTTAGCGTGTTTTTTCCCATTTTTGTATGGGGTAAGCACAATGCCTTCTTTTGAAGGACTTTTTGATTTGGCTTTGGGGTAGACCGTAGTCATATATATATATATATATATATATATATATATATATATATATATCGTATAAAAATATATACTCTATATATTACTCTAATAAGCGTTCCAGACTTTTCTTGCGATTTCCGCCCGAAGTATATATTTTCCCCAATTTATCGTTCGTCTGGCAGCCTGTATTGTCTCTGTTGTTCGGTACCATGAGTTTCTAATGCACTTCAGTGATACTCAAGCTATCAAAAATCGGCTGTCATTGTATCGCTCGTGCCCCATTCAATTTCGTCAACATTTAATGCTCTTGCGCGCTTAGCTAATGAATTATGGCTAAAACTTCCTTATCCTTGGTTAAGAAAGCAGAAATTGTGACCCTATGGAAAACTGGAAAGTCAATGTCAGCTATTGCAAGAGAGCTTAATCTCTAAAAACACCGTCAAATTGTGGTGCAATTCTGCTCGTTTTACAGGAGACCTTGATTTCATCACTGAAGCGGAAGAAAGGCTCAGGAGGCCACGAAAAACTACAAAAGAACGGATAACATTTTAAAAGGATTGTTATGGAACATCCATCAATGCCAGCCAAAATTTTGATGTCTCAAAACCCTGATCTGCTTAGGGCGTTATCTGAACGCGGACCGTGCAACATCGATTTGAAAGACCTTGGTCTCCCATGTCGTGTTGCAGCAAAGATATACTCCTATATAAGCCTATGAAAAAAAAAGGATGGCTTTTTGCATAAAATATTTAAGTGGACTGAAAAGGATTGGGAAAGGGTAGTTTTTAGCGATGAATCTAACTACATTATTCATAGCGCTGGCAAGAAAGTAAGGAGGCCCCAAGGATCTAACCGCTATGCATCAAAAATACACAGTCAAGACTGTGAAACATCCAGCTTATGTGATGGTATGGGGATGTTTCAGCGGATATGGGGGTGTGGGGGATTATATTTTCTCCCAGAGAGCACGACAATGAATGGAGAGATTTATGAAAATGTCTTGGAAAATGAATTAGTCCCTTACAAGTTTTATGTGTATTTAAAGATGGAGCACCTGGGTGTACATTTCACAAGGTCACAAACCTCCTTAAGTAATTTAATATTCAGAAATTGGACTGGCCAGGCAATTCACCAAATTTAAACCAATTGAAAATTGCTGGGCATACATGAAAGCTGAAGGCACTAGCAGATGAGAAAACGTCCCTCCCCAAATTGAAGGATGCCATCCACAGTTTTGGTTTGAAGACATGGATGCACAATATTTCAAAAGATTTAGCACATTCAATGCCAAGAAGGTTAAAAGCTGTACTTAAAAATAATGGAGAAATGTCTAAGTATTGAAAAAATATAAGTGAACTAAAATTTTCCCTTTTATTTTCCTTTTTATATCATTGCTATGATTTGTTTACAAATGTAGTGGGTGTTCGTTTTTTTTTCCCCTGTATATATATATATTACATAGAGGTCCTCCAGGGGTTCCGTTCTTGCGCCATATCATAATTAAAATCGTTATAAACCTTTTAAATTTTTAAAATCGTCAAAATCATAAGAAAACCTTACTTTAATGCTCTGGGTGCATTGAAAACGATGTAAACTGCTTATTATTGAGTTTTAAATAAAAAAAAAAGACTTCAAATTTGATTATTCATATTCGTTTTGGGGCCAATAATTTCTTCCGTTAATCGGCGTGCACTGATATTCTTTTAACATAATTGAACATAATGTTAAATAAAATAATTTCTGATGAATATATTTGAAAAGCTCAACCTCGAACGCCGTAAATGAGGAACCGTCATAAACCAGGGACTGCCTGTATATATATATATATATATATATATATATATATATATTTTTAAATATAATATATATATATATATATAAATATATATATATATATATATATATATATTATAATATATATATATATATTTATATATATAAATAGATACATAGATATATATATATATATATATATATATATATATATATATATATATAAGTCAGTTTTTTTATCTGTCCACCTGCCTGTGGTGCTCGCGCATGGTAACACTGTGTCCGGGGCTTCAAATAGTTACGCTGTGTGTAAGTTTTATGTAAATAAAAGGATACCTGGGTGTACATTTGTATCTGAAAAGGGTTTTAGTAATTTACTGTATGCGAATTACACCGTTTATATTTGAAATAGGATATTGTTATTTTTGTTGAATGTAAGCTGCCTTTTTGGGGTGGCGAATGGAAGAGCCAGACACAGTGGCGGGAAAATTGCTTCTCTCGCTTTTCACTACGGCAAGATGTCAACTTTACTGGACCACACCTACTCTGCTACTAAGCTATGTGTTACTTCATTACATATTAACGTATATCAGTATATACTGTTAATTTTTATAAAGTGTGTTTTCAGCTGCAAATACCCAGTGGAGTGTGCTGTTTACATCCCCCTCTTTCCCTCCCTCCCTCCAGGACCGTAATGCAACTTATGCATATCACTTGATTGGTAAAACGTCTGTTATGCCAGATCATTTTTAAAAGTATTCGTTTTTCATCATTTATTCTCGAGACAGTTTTCCAGCCAAGGCTATTATGGTAATCCTATAATCAAAGGAGCCTTACATTTGTTTACATATTCATTTATTAAAATAATTCATTTATTAATAGCGTAGCACTGATACGTCTTTTTAACATAATTGTAATGTTAAATAAAAGGAGTAGCTACAAATTTGTTTCACTCAACTACGAGAAATGAGGAATTACCATAGAATCATGCAGCTGCAGCAGACACTTTTATGTAAAAAAATTCTTAATTGTTTTTCCTTATATTATAACTCAGCTCGTCATAAAAACTATTGTCAGCATTGTATGATTACCACCCTAATATTCTTGGCTGAAAATCATCTCGAAAAGAATGGTGAAAACAAATACTTCCCATAAAAATGAAGGCATTATAACAGATGTTTTATCAGTCGAGTGATATGTTAAGTTGCATTACGGTCCTGAAGGGAGGGGGGAAAATATGAGTTTTCTGAACAGCACACTCCACCCGTTGGCCTATCTGGCTAAAACACACTTTATAAAAATTAAAAGTATATACTGATACACTTACGTGTAATGAAGTAACACGTAGCTTAGTAGCAGAGTGAGTGTGGTCCAATAAAGCTGACATCTTGCCAAAACGCAATAGTGAACAGCGAGAGAAGCGGACATTCCTGCCACCGTCTGGCTGTTCCATTCAGACCAAAAAGACAGCTTTCATTCAACATTAATAACAATATCCTGTTTCGATATTAACGGTTAAAAGTTCCCAGCATACAGTAAATTATTAAACCACTTTTCAGTTGCAAATGTTCACCCAGTTATCCTTTTATTTACATAAAGCTTATACTTAGCATAACTATTTAAAGCCCCTAACGCAGTGTTACCATGCACGAGCACCACAGGCTGGTGGACAGATGGAAAAAAACAAATTATTGATATATATATGTAGATAATTGTATATAGAAGTATATATATGGATATATATATGGATATATATATATATATATATATATATATATATATATATATATATATATATATATATATATATATATATATGTGGAATCTACTGGTCACTTTTACAGACACATATGTAATTCTAATAGCCACAATGCCTTCTTAACTTCTCCAAAAAGCGCTGAAGAATTCGAGAAGTTAAGAGGGCATTGTGGCTATATATATATATATATATATATATATATATATATATATATATATATATATATATATATATATATATATATATATATATATATATATATATATGTATGTATATGTATGTATGTATATATATATATATATATATATATATATATATATATATATATATATATATATATATATATATTTATATATGTATATAACGTCTACGTTTATCACGTCTGGGCAAAATTAACAATTCTACCACAATTTCCACATGTACATCTTGCAATTCACATTTTCTCACTATGTCCTAACTTCCTGTATCGAAGATATATATGCAGAACAAAAGAAAATCAGATAAGTATATGAAGGTGGACATTAGGAGCCTTTTTTGTGTGTGGTAAGGCAGGACATCATACGAGGAAAGTACAGATGTGGAGACAGCCAGATACCTTTGATATAGGAAGTTAGGACATAGTGAGAAAATGCAAATTGCAAGATGTTTGTGTATGAGGATATTATGGTAGAATTAGTAATTTTGCCCAGACGTGATAGACCTAGGGCTAAGTGTGCAACATGTGGGATAATAGGTCATGTGGCAGTTGTGTGCAGGAAGTCTAGCATGAACCAAGGTGTAAATGGGAAAATTTTAAATGCAGGCAAGATGGTAAGAATAAGCAAGAGGAAAGTTTGCTAGAAGAGAAACAGTTAGTTGTAACAGACAGTTAAGAATAGGAAAAAGGGAAAGGGCAGAAAGAGGAAAGATAGTGTAAGCAAAAGACTACAAGTTAAGAATTGGATGAGATAGATAATGAACGAGATCATACATTAAGTATCTTATATGTTTTCCATTATGGAAGAAAATGGCTCTGCAAAGTAGATAATGATGAATTAGATAGGATAAATATCATGCAAGAAGAATTAGTGTAGGTGAGGTGCTATCTGAACCTAGTGCAGAGATTGAAGAGTTCCAGGGATTTAGAGAAAGTAGTCCAATAGTTAGTATGAGGATTTAAGAGCAGTTAGGTAGGTACCATGTTGGGCTGGATAGTAGTGGTAGGGTAGTTCTAAGTAGTGCAGTAGAAAGTAATTATGGTAGTTTGGAATGCGGTGAGGATGGTTAGAGCTATGATTAATTAACCAGTAGCCTGTGATGTAATTCATAACATGTGACAATGCTTTGTTGGATATAAATTTTATGTAGATACTAGGGCAAAATCATAAGATTGGGTTGGACTTGAATTGTGAAGTGAGAACAATGACTGATAGCGGGGAGGACTGTGGTGGCTATATATTGGCCAATTTGAAATAAATAGTTATTTTTAAAATAAATGATATATGTTATATATTTAATGTCATTCTTCTCCTTTCTGTTAGGATTTAACCCTTAAACGCCGAGCCTCTATTTACAAAAGTGTCTGCCGTATGCCGGCGGCGTTCGAGAGTTAGCGCCGAAGTGGAAAAAAAGTTTTTTTCAAAAAATCACAGCACGCTTAGTTTTTAAGATTAAGAGTTAATTTTTGGCTCCTTTTTTTGTCATTGCCTGAAGTTTAGTATGCAACCATCAGAAATGAAAAAGTATCATATATAAATATTGAAATATATGACAGCGCAAAAAAAATTTTCATATAATTGTATACAAATTGCGCTGTGAGCAAAATGGTTAAAGCTAATGAGTTATTTTTTTTCGTTGAATTGTACACTAAATTGCTATGGTTTTGGTATATAACAAATTGTAAAACGATCAAAGCAACACAGAGAAAATATTATCACAAAATGATGCATGAATTCGTAACGTGCAGATGTAAAAAAATGTTTTTTTTTTTCAAAAATTCACCATAAATCGAAATATTGTGCTAGAGACTTCCTGTTTGTTGCAAAATTAGGGTAATTAATTGAATATTACTAGACTGTAAGTGTTTTAGCTTACAATTGCAGTTTTCGACCATTTTGGTCGAGTTAAAGTTGACTGAAGGTCGAATTTTTTCTATTTATCGTGATTTATATGAAAATATTTCAAAACTGATAAAAGCTACAACCATCAGTTATTTTTTGTTGTATTGTACATGAAATTGCGCACATTTTCACATATAAAACTTTATGTAACGGCTAATATAAAACGGTGCAAACGTTACGACGAAGTGACAAAAGAATTTCTGAGATTTTCGGCCGAGTTACTGCGGGCGGTTGAAGGAAAAAGTTTTTTTGAAAAATTCACCATAAATTGAAATATTGTACTAGAGACTTCCAATTTGTTGCAAAATGAAGGTAAATGATTGAATATTACTAAAATGTAAGAGTTTTAGCTTACAATTGCATTTTTCGACATTTCGGTCGAGTCAAAGTTGACTGAAGGTTGAAATTTTGGCACTTATTGTGATTTATATGAAAATATTTCAAAACTTATAAAAGCTACAACCATGTGTTGTTTTTGTTGTATTTTACATGAAATTGCACACATTTTCATATATAAAACTTTATGTAACGGCTAATATAAAACGGTGCAAAAATTACGACAAATTGACGAAAGAATTTCTGAGATTTTCAGCCAAGTTACCACGCGGATGTAAGGAAAAAGTTTTTTTTCAAAAATTCACCATAAATCGAAATATTGTGCTAGAAACTTCCAGTTTCTTGCAAAATGAGGTAAATGATTGAATATTACTAATATGTAAGAGCTTTAGCTCACTATCGCTTTTTTCGACCATTTCGGTCAAGTCAAAGTTGACCAAAGGTTGAAATTTTGTCACTTATTGTGATTTATATGAAAATATTTCTAAACTTATAAAAGCTACAACCATGGGTTGTTTTTTGTTGTATTCTACATGAAATTGCACACATTTTCATATATAAAACTTTATTTAACGGCTAATATAAAACGGTGCAAAAATTACGACAAAGTGACAAAAGAATTTCTGAGGTGCGTCGCTGATGCTTTCTAGTGGGAGAAGAAAGAAATTCGCGCATGCACAGCTGGATCACGCTTGTAAACAAAACAACAGCATGATCCGTGAACTCTCAGCATCCCTCAAGGCACGTGATTTAAAATTTTTCGCAAACTAGGCCTGTAAGTATTTTTCTGCGAATATTTAAAAAAACTTTTTGTAGTCAATGTATTTTATGTCCACTTGGCACCTGACAGACAATTTTCGTCGACATAAAATACGTTCAGTCGGCGTTAAAGGGTTAATGGGAAATTTTTCTCATTGTAAGACTGATGTTATGAAAGGGATCACCCTGAAGATACAAGTGGCTGGTTTGTTTTGACAGTGCAGTTAGCAAAGACTGTAGAAACTGAACAAGTGTAATAAGTACCCAACAAGAGATTAATAGGAAAATTAGAAATATTATTTATGGAAGATTAATGCTATTGAACCTCGTAAAGTGAGTCACAAAATTCATGCTGTAAACAAGAACTGTCTTGGTGATCACAAGAGTGTAGTGGGCGTAATTTTCTCAATACAAGTTAAAGCATCATCTGAAGATCCAAACTTTACTGGTAATGGGCTTGGACCAGACTGCTTTATGGAGTGCACAAAGTTCCAATGATTGATGAAAATTGTATGCAAAATATGTAGTGGTTAACTAGAGGCTTGATTGTAAAGCAGAATATACTAATTAACTTTATTTTGATGCACATTGTTTATATTTGTTGTGCACTACAGTGCTACCCTGGTTTTTCACCCTTCACTTTTCCACGCTTCGTTTTGTCGCAGATTCTTGTGGAACATATCTTTCACCTTTCTGCGTGAACTTTCACCAATTCGCAAATTTTTCCTATGGACCGTATCTCTAAAATTATCACTAACTCTTTTCATACAGCAACATTGTTTATTCACTAATTACTGTATTTTTTCCTATTGTGTTCGTGACTAAATACAGATTTTTATGATAAAAATTATTTACAGTGTACTTGTACTGTACCACTGCATCTCTTAAGCTATTCTGGGTTGGGCCCTAGATTGAGCTTAACAGGTTTAATTCTCTCTCTCTCTCTCTCTCTCTCTCTCTCTCTCTCTCTCTCTCTCTCTCTCTCTCTCTCTCTCTCTGTAAGGGTAATGTAAGATATATTTGAAATTATATTACTGTAAATTGTTTTTGGATGATAGAGCATACTGTATGATATTTAGAATATTGGCTATAGCAAATTCCAGCGCTCTGCAGTTAAGCCCCGCCCACTGCTTACGTCATGACCATCCCTTAAAGCTAATTGGTTGGCAATAGTTTCGAAAAGTTTGTTAATTTGTGGCTCTTTTCATGTTCATTAATATTGCAATAGTTGTTGTACTGAACTAAAATACATTCTGCAGATTATCAAAAGGAAACGTTATTTTATCCCCTGAAATAAAATCGTAATACGCATCTCAACAAAGGTGGTTAAAAAAACAGGAAAATATGAACGAAGTCAGGAGTGTTCCGCGATGCTACAGTGTTGTGTTTCGTAAATGAGGTTCACCTGAATACGGAGGTGACACACGGAATGTCTGCATTCGAATCGGTGCACTTGAATCACTGGACAACGATAATTAACGTCTGATACTGTCAAGCGTGTTCACCATTCTAAACTTAAACACAAAGACTTTCTCAGAGCTATGCAGACTGATATTTCATATTGATTTCAGGAAATTTTACATTTTAACAGTCATAAAATCCATTTCATTGCAATCGTTTACACATTTGGAGGGATGACAAGCAGTGACGGCACTCTACAAAACCAGTATATGCCTATGTTTAACTTAAAGTTACAGTATAATAGGCTGTTGCTGAGAATTTTCTTAAGGACATTATCTTCATTCGAAATAACAGGATCATAAAAATGGACGTTAACCTATAATGTCCTATGTCTTTTTGTCGGTTTATGCAGCCCTTGGTGTTTGGATTATAGGCCTATCTTATACTCAGTCGTTTTATTGTGGTTATTCTTATTTTTGTTTTTGTTGTTATGGTGCTTGCAGTTTTGTGTCTTCGAAAACTTTTCATATGGTGACCTAACATTGCAGAATAAACATAGACCTATTCATAAAATACTGGTGTAAAGAATTATCTGCCTACTCTTGTTAATTGAAATTTAGTCATTTGTTTTAATTAAAAGTAATCAAGGTCTTTATTAATATAGTCTGCGCTAGAATATTCTCCTAACAACAGAGAGAGAGAGAGAGAGAAATTTACTGACTCATGTATTCTTTTGTCCAACGGGGTAATCTACAAAAATGCCCCCAAAAGCAAATGAATATCGTGTGCTACTCGCAGACTGGTTTGGATGATCTCTTACATAACTTTTTCTGCTATCATTTATTTTTTCTTACTTTGTTAAGTATCTTGATGCCTTCCTATCATTGCCTTCATT